>NW_025793899.1:0-5922 GCF_021613505.1 Equus quagga | reverse complement strand
GCCACACTTAAATTAGTAAAATACTGTTTTTGCCATGATATTGCTCCAGCAAAATTCGTGTTTATATTACAAAAATAGTTTTATTTTTAACTTTAAACTTTTTAACAACATTTTTAAAATACTCAACAGCAATGCTGGATATATCACCTTCAATAGAATAAATTTTGAAAAGTTTTATGTTGGAGTCATAAATTGGATTTAAAAACATCTATTATCAGAATTAATTGATTTCTAGTTGAAGAATTTGAGACATTGAAATAAAATTTACGTAAGTGAACTATTTACAAAGTGCATTTACTGCTAGTGGAGCCACCCACTAACAGTAATTGCTTCACTTTTCATTCGTGCATAAGAAATCTTGTAATTGCAAATTAGCAAAATAAATTTAAATGAAGAGTTGTTTGATCTAAATGAAAAGCCATGCATCACGAGGTGATATGTAGCACCTTCTGCAGCTGCGTATCATAAATTTTTGTTTGGAGCATGTTTTCTTAAAATTGCTGTTAACTTGTGAGGCAGATGCTAGTGTTTCTTCTGCAGGTTCGTGTCTTCTTCTTTCTTTTTTTTTTTTTTTTGAGGAAGATTAGCTCTGAGCTAACTACTGCCAATCCTCCCCTTGTTGCTGAGGAAGAGTGGCCCTGAGCTAACATCCATGCCCATCTTCCTCTACTTTATACGTGGGACGCCTACCACAGCATGGCTTTTGCAAAGCAGTGCCATGTCCACACCCAGGATCCAAACCAGCGAACCTGGGGCTGCCGAGAAGCGAAACTTGCGAACTTAACCGCTATGCCACCAGACCAGCCCCGTGTCTTTTTATTTAGATGGAGTCAGTGATATCAGTAATCTTCCTGTAGAGTAAATGCTGGTAAACATTTTTTGTAAGCTAAGCACATCATCATCACCTTTCTTCAGGAAGGATATTTAGTCTTCAGTTTTTTTATTTAAAAACTATTTTATTTATTTTTTTTCTAGCTCATTGCTTCTGAAAGAGCTTATTCTAAACTCAGAAAGCATCATCAAACAATAAGATAGTCTTTGATTTATGCTATTTAATGCATGACACAATAGCTGTAGCAAGGGTGTTCAGACCACGCTCTACAGCTGGCCTGATCAGCCTGTATTCCCTGCACGAACTTCATGTACGCCTAACCTATAATTGTCATGTTCCCCTATTACCCTGCTAGCTTGTCCACAGCAAGACCCACAGAACAATTGTCTGGTGCAACAAATTCCTGGCAGGGACATCAGGTACTTTTTCCACCACCATCTGAGATCAGAAGGGCAAGCAGACCCTAACTGCTTATATCTGGACACACTTTGTTTTATCAGCGCGTGTTCAGTGTGCTTTCCCTGAAAGGGATGTTAAGTTCTGTCAGGAAAAGGTCCAGCTAAAGAGAGATGTGATATCTGTGATCTCTTCATATTTAACCACATGGTAAAGAGAGAACTGTGTTCACTGTATGTGTGATTCACACGCTACTGGGTGGAGGCAATTACAAACTTAAGATTTACTGTAATCATCCTGGCTTATTTAAATGCAATTATTATTAATGTTATATAATTAATATTAAAAATAATTGCATTAAAATGGAAAAATCTTACACAAATATTAATCTGAATGGGCTGCTATGGCCATAGAAATATATCAAGACTGAACCCTCACAGAAGGAAGTTCCTCATGTTTCTTACCCAGATTGCACTTTCTACAGAGCATATTTTGAGTTCCACTGCTCTCTAGACATTATTGGGTTGAGCAATAGTAAAACTGAGTTGTTTTGCAATTTAATTGCCATGCCATCTCAGGAAACTTATTTGCATTCTAAATCTGTTTCTCCCTATTTAAAATGAAGTTAATACCTAAGTCTCAGGAACTCTGTGAGGATTAAATTAGGAAAACCTAAAATGAGCCTGGCACAAAGTAAATAGCTCAAATAACGATAGATATTTTTATTAGCTATTGTATTATTAATATCAACAATATTGATTATAAAATACAACAATATGTACAATCACAGTTTTCATATCTTTGAAGAAGTTAGTATCATTGTTTTACTACCAAGAACTGTATCATGGAGGGAATATTGGAATGAGCACTGTTACACATTTTTTTGAGGATGGAATTGCATTTTTAGAGGGCCAGTTGGCAATGCAAATCAAAAGCCTTAGACTCATGCACAGTGTTTGACCCTATAATTGTCGCACTTCTTGGTATTTATTCAAAAGTAATAAGCATGGATATGATGGAGAATTTAGCTGCAAAGTTGTTCATTATACTGCCATTTACAAAACAAGAAATTGGAAGCAACCTAAATGTCCAAATATAAAGTCTAGATTAATTAAGTTATGGAACAAACATATAACGTAATAGTGTGAAGTCATTAAAAATAATGTGATTGAAATTTAATAACATGCAAATATATTCATAACATCTTCATTAAAATAACAGCTTACAAAAGTGTATGTATTGTTGATTCCCAAATTTATTTTAAAATATTTTACCAGAAACACACAAGTTTGAGAGTCTCTAAACCAAATTGCTAACAGTGATTATCTCTGAATAGTAAAATTATAAATTTTCTCATTTCAGGTGTTTTTGGTCGCACATAACCACAAAACCAATTCAAATTGGCTTAAAAATAAAAGCAGTGTATTGCCTCATGAAATAGAAACCCTCAGACTAGAGTGGCTTTCTGGCACAGTTGCATCAGGATGCCTGTTCTCTTCCTCTGAGATGCTCCCGGCTCTGCCTCCTCTTCTGTACGCGTCTTCATCCTCAGTATGGCTTGCTTCCTGAAGCGCTTAGCAGCTGGGGTTCTAGGCCACACATCTGCACACCACACAGGGCACTTTAGCTTAGCCTTGACCATAAAGAGGAGTTTTGCATTTCATCTGACTTGGCCAACCAGAGCCAGACATCGGTCAGAGGAACACCCAGAACTCAATGGTTATGTTGCTTGGACGTTGCTGTCCATCCCTGGGTCAGTCAATATAGCAAAAGGAGCACCAAGCTGATCTGTTTACTTCAGAGACAACGCTGGAGGAGGAATGAGGTCAATCTCATGCAGATTCTGTGGTTGCCACATGATGAGGAGAGATGGAACAGATGTTGGAGGAGGCAACCAGACATCTCTTTCCATGTTCACATTTTCTACAAATGAGTATACATTCTATTAGTTATAATAAAAAAAAACTTTTTAAAATGATAGCTATAAAATCTTCATTAGACAGACTTAACAGAATAATTATATTGTTAGATACATAATTATATTCCTTGATATACTGAAATATTATTATCATTATCGTTAACAGCGTTTTAGGAGAAAGTGACATATAGTGAGGAAAGCGTCCGGAAGCACAACACCCAGGTCATAGCTTTGGGATAAGAACTGATCTGGCAGGAGCTTCTGCGCCTTCTTCATCTGTGGTCACAGATAAGGACTTGAGGTTCCAAATGAAAACTTTGAAATATTTCGCTCAAGTGAACATGATTGCATTTTTCTTCAAATTATTTACCCAGGCCCAAAAGGGGTACACCTTTTAAAGAAACAATCTCAGTAAGTCCTGAAACTAAAAGCATGTTTTTAATAAAAGCAACCCAAAATCAATCACCTGGAAAAACTCATTCGTAAAGGCTTCAGGTTAGTTGAGATGTAATTTTCTATGGATCTCTGAGGGTTTTGTCAGTGTGGTTTGCATCGGCTATGTTCCTCAAGTGGAAAATGAGCTTAATGGGACAGAGATGAAGGAGCCTCATGGACCCGGGCAGAAAATGGGGCTCTAGGCACCATTACTCTCCTCATCTACTTTATATCTTAGGCAAGTCACTTAAGAACTGTGGCCCAGGGCCAGCCCCAGTGGCCTCGTGGGTAAATTAGGCACACTCCACTTTGGGGCCTGGGTTGGGTTCCTGGGCTTGGACCTACACCTCTCATCTCAGTGGCCATGCTGTAGTGGCAGCTCACATACAAAACACAGGAAGATTAGTATGCTTACTCTGGACCAATGACAGAATCATGTTTCTCCTCACACTGTGACTCTGTCTCAGAAATCAAAGTAGAGGTAAGACAGAGGTTTTTTTGGTTTGTATTTTGTTTTTTTATAACAGCATTTTATTCACAGCGCCTCATTCATTTTTCACTGCTAGGTCTGTGAGACTGTTTGCAAAGAGATGTTAAAAAATGAAGCAAAACACACTGCCTTGTGCATTTGCTGTTCATAGAGCTTTTACAGTTCTTACTTTCGTGATCTTACTCTCTGCGTTAGTTTTTCCCTTTCTTTTTCTTTCTTTCTTTTAGGCCATCAGGTGGAGAGCATTGAATTAACCACGTACCTCAGTTCAAAGCATGTTGGCATTCTTTGCTCATTCAAGGCCGTTACTTGTTTTCGTTTCCCAATTACTCATGTTGAACACCTTAGATCAGTGCAGTTCCCCCTTGCCTCTAACATTCTTATGTGTTCGATACATACTTTTTTGTGTCTGCCCCGGGAAAATTCATTATTGTTTGATTGCATATAATTTACAGAAAAGGAATTGTGTTATTGACCTCATTCTGTTTCTTATTTTTTATTCAACATGATGTTTAAAACATTTGTTATTTTCTCTGTACAGCCTAATTTATTGCATATTGTGATTGCACAGTGCATCCAGCATATTTGAGCTACCACTTTCCTAGAGGAAATCCAGGCTGCCTCCAACTCCTGGCCACCATATGTGATGCTACAGTGAACATCCTCAGACTTGGTCCCTTAGGAACCTGTAAGAACTTTTGTGGGACAGATCATCAAAGGCAGAAATCCTGGGTCTATGATATGCATAGAGTTAATTTGCCTAAGTCATTCTGGATTGCTCTTCACGATGGTCATGCAAAAAAGTGCATGCTGGACTTTTGTTTTGTTCCACATCATGCCTGGGCAATTTATTCACTGTTGTGCATAGCAGGAATGCGTTCCTTTTTGTTGATATATAATATTCTAATGTTTGAAAATACCATGCTTCATTTACCTGTTCTGGAGTTGACATTTGTTTTGTTGCCAGACTGGCGCTATCATGATTAAAACTGCTACAAAGATTCTTATAAATATATTTGAATTTCTTTTGATTACAGAACCAGAGTTAGAATTGCTAGGTCCTAAGTATATGTACAATTAGCTTTAGTAGATACTGCAAACAATTTTCCAAAGGTCGGTACCAATTTACACTCCAACAGAAAGGTGTGAGGGCTCCAGTTGTTCTAGATTCTTGTGAGCCCTTTCAATTTTAGACTTTGTGCCAGGTGTGTAGATCTTTCTCATCATGGCTTTAACTCGTCTTTCCTTGATGAGTAACTATGCCAAGCACCTTTTCATAAGCTTATTACTCACTTGGACACTCTCTTTTTGTGAAGTGCCTGCTCCAGGCTCTTTCCTATGTTTTTGTTTTTTTTAGTTAATTTGTAGAGTTTCATTATATGTTCTGAATACAGGTCCTTTATCAGAAGTATGTGTTCCAAATACTATCTTTAAGTATGTGGCTTGCATTTTTCGTGGTGTTAATAGTATCTTTTGATAAACAGAAATTGTTTGTTTTCATTAAAGCCAATTTATCAACTTTTAAAATACTTAGTGATTCTTATGTCCTGTTCAAGAAGTCCTTTTCTGTTCCAAGGCCATAATGATCTTGTTCTATGTTTTTTCTGTAGATGTGTTATTGTTTTACTTTTTATATTTAGGTACATGATTCATCTTGAACTAACTTTTGAGTATGTGTGAGATAAAGTCAAGGTTTTTTATTTGTATAAATATTCAATTGACAACATTCAGATGATTCTTGTAAAGTAGGAAACCATGAAAAGAAAAATTGTTTTCTTTCAGAAAGAACTGAGCTCCGGCTTCATCTCTGTCATTATCTAGCTGTCTGATTTTAGTTACTCCCTTCTCTGT
>NW_025793898.1:4470-30687 GCF_021613505.1 Equus quagga | reverse complement strand
GTTCCTTTATTTGGAATATATTCCTTTGTCTCCTCATTTTGCCTATTTTTCTGTGTTTACATCTGTGTATGAGGTAGAGCAGCTACATCTCCTGATCTTGAAGAACTGACATTTTGTAATAGATACCTTATGAAGCCTGGCAATGTGCTTCCCTCTTGTCACCAGTTCCTAATGCTCCAAGAGCGTCCCCTGTGTGGGCTGTGTGTGTCCTTTTGTTGTGGTCAGGTTGCTCTTGCTGCAGGTGCACAGGGAGGCTAGGCTGTCCACCTGGACAGCTGGTTGTAGGATTCAGCTGTGTGTGGTTGCTACAGTCCCTTCAGTCACTTTATTGCATGTGGGGACTCCCAGTACAGTTGGCTGCAAGGTCTAATAGCACATTCGTGCTGCAGTTTTTCTGTTAAATAAGTAGGCCCCAGTGTGGCTGGTTTCTAGGCTTAGGGGCTCACAGTTGCTATAGTCCTCTGGCCTGCAAGGCTATTGCCAGCTCTCTCAGTAGTGCAGCTGGATGAGGCCAACACCAAGTGTGGCAGCACACAGTTGTTACAGGCTTTGGAAGCGGGGGAAGATCCCCTATGTGGCTGTTTGACAAGCAAAAGTCTGCTGCAGCTGACAAGCCCCACCACCTACAGGTACACACACCCTGTCAACACAGTCCTGCCCCGTGCACATGCCTGCCCAGCTGGAGTGGACCCACTTTCCCTGCTGCAGAGGCTACACACTCCATCAATGCAGGCCTTCCCCTTATGCACACCCTGACCCACAGAGGCAGATCCACTCACCCTGCTGCAGAGGTCCCACATACCCCGCCTACACAGGCCCAAAGTTGCCTGAGGGCTTGCTGGTAGGTGGGGCAGTCCCTAGGGTAGGCTGTCCACCCTAGCTGAGCTGGATTAAATTGGTGCTTTAGTGGCTGTGGCAAAGCCCTGTGCTAACAGGCCAGGGGAAGAACTCCAATGGTGTCTGCCAGCATCTGTGTCAGCATTCCTGAAGTGGGTTACAAGAACGGCTGCCGCCAAAGTCTCAGTTCCTGGGAAGGTGGTTCTATCTGCCTCCTGCCTCCCTGAGATGCACCCAGAACCTATCCAGTGAGTCTCTTTCCACCAAAGCGTTGTGCACCTTTATGGTGATTTTGTTTTGCTTTCTGAAGTGGGTGAACTTGTGTATGGGCCCTTTAAGAGCAGGCATTTCTTTCTCTTATGTTCAATGGCTTTTCTGGGGGTATACCTCATTGTATTTGATAGCCAGCAAAGCCAGATATTATGACACTCACCTCAGTTTTTCTGAGGTCAAAAGCTGCTTATTGAGCCAGACCTGATTGCCTATGGTTAAAGTTCAGCTTGCTCTGCTTTGGTGGGCCAGGTTTGGTTCCCAGGAGCAAAATCGCACCATTCATCCATCACTAATCATGCTGTGGTGCTGACTCACATAGAAGAACTAGAAGGACTTACAACTAGAATATACAACTATGTATTGGGGCTTTGGGGAAGAAAAAAGAAAGAAAGGAAGATTGGCAACAGATGTGAGCTCAGTGTGAATCTTTCCTGGAAAAATTAAAAGCTGCTTACTGTAGCAGAACTCTCCTACTCAGATCTCCTATTCCTCCAGGGAAAGCTTCATACCTTAAGATTGCTCCCAGCCATGAAGCACAGTGGCTAGAATGTGGCTTTTTCCTCTCCAGAAAGGTATTTCTGCCTCTTCTACCTCTGTCCCTTATTGAGAGGGTTCTTTTTATCCAGTTTCCAGTTCTCTCTCAGGGGTAATTATTCCAAGGATAGTTTTAAGTTTGTTGTGTTTATGGGAAGAGGCGAGTTCAGAGTCCTCCTATGCTGCCATATTCTCAGCCATGAGTCAAGACATTTTCTAATTTCCCTTTTGATCTTTTCTTTAATCCATTGCTTGTTCAAGAATGCATTATTTAATTTCCACATATCTGTGAATTTTCCAGTTTTCCTTCTGCTATTGATTTCTAGTTCCATTCCATGGTGATCAGAAAAGATATGTAGTATAATATAAATTTTCTCAAATTTGTTAAGACTTCTTTTGTGACCTAACACATCAACTATGCTGAAGAATATTCCATGTGTACTTGAGAAGAATGTATATTCTGTTGCTGTTGAGTAAAATATTCCATATACATATTTGAGGTCCATTTTGTCTAAAGCATTATTCAAGTCTGTTGTTTTCTCACTGATTTTCTGTATGGGTGTTCTGTCCATTATTGAAAGTGAGGCATTTTAGTAAGGTATTGTATTGCTGTTGATTCTCCACTCACTCTTCAATTTTGCTTTATATATTTAGGTGCTCTGATCTTGCATGCATATATTATAATTCTTATCTCTTTCTGGTGAATTAAGCCTTTTTATCATCATATAATGTAAATAATGTATATAATCTTTGTTTCTTGTGACAGTTTTTGACAATATCTGTCTGACATAAGTATAGCCAACTAGAGTGACTAGTTGCATGCTAGATCAAACTGACATCTCTATTCAGACTGGCCCTCAGACAGCCAGGTCTTATCAGCACTCCAAGGCAGGCTAGATTGAAGTCAGTCCTCTGGGTAGCCCCCAGAAAAACGTGGGCAACAGATTCATGGTACATCTCATATCCTCCAGGGAAATCTGTGGTTTTTCATTCACCCACTCAGTGCTGAGCCAGGGAGAGGGGTTATGGGGCTATGGCAACTGCCAGCCCAAACCACCATCTCTGTTCTCACTGGATCCAGGTAGCTATATTATGCCAGGTGCCATCAGTGCTCCAAGACAGGCTAGCCAGAAGCCAGTCCACTCGCTAGCCCCTGGAAAAGTTGGGGCATTGGCTACAGGATCCACCTCTTTCCCTTCCCAGAAAGCTGGGAGCTGGGAGGTTGCCTCCTGATCATATGGCACTATGCAAGACATAGGGATTATGTAAAAACAGGTCTTGAATTTCCCTACTGGCTTTGGTGTGCTACTTTTGTGCTCACTTGGGGTTCAAGAACCTTTCACCTAGTTTCTGGATTTCTCACAAAGGGAATTTGTCCATGAATTGTTGAATCAGTGTGCTTGTGGTGGGAAGGAGGGCCCAGGGCTTCCTCTTCTGCTATCTGGCTGACATCATTTTAAAACTTCTTAACTTTAATGAAGACAATTTATCAATATTTTCTGACATGGTTAGTTTGTGACTATATGTGTAGCCTCTTTGAAAAATCTTTGCCTAACCTAAGATTATGAATATGTTTTCTTACATTTTCTTTAGGAAGCTTTATTTTTCACTTAGTTGTATTATCCATCTTGAATTAACTCTTGTTTCTTGTATGACATACTGGTTCAAGTTTATTTTTCCCATGTAGATATATAATCGACCCTCATTACTGTTTGAAAAAATCATCCTTCTCTCCACTAAATAGCAGTGGTGCCTTAAGAGTAAATAAGATGGGTGTATATTGTGGGTCTTTTTCTGGACTCTCCATTTTTTTTATTAGTCTATTTGTTTATCATTGTGCAGACCCTGTATTTTCTGAATTACTTAATGGAAAGTGTTGGTATCAGGTAGCGCAAGTTTTCTAAGTTTTTCCTTCATCTTCAAGATTATGTTGACTATTATAATTCCATCTGTTTTCACAAAAATTTTAAAATCAATTTGTAATTTTCCATCAAAAATAATTTTGAAATTTTTATTTTAGGATTGCATTAAACTATAGATCAATTTGAGAAGAATTTATATCTTAAAATATTGAATATACTATACTTCTCAATTGATTTAGCTCTTCTGAAAATTCCCACGGTAATATTTTGTATTTCAAGTGTAAATTTCTTACACATAATTCATTGCATATATTCCCATGTATCTCTCTCTCTCTTGCTCTCTCTCTCTCTCTCTCACACACACACACACAACTATATATAGTTGTGTTTTTCAGTTCTCATTTTCTTATTGTTTGTTGCTTGTATAGAGGTAAAATTAATTTTTGTCTATTGGCCTTGTATCCAGATATCTTATTACATTCATTTATTAATTCTAATTATTTTTTAATTTCTTAGAATTCTCTATGTACACAGACATATCATCTGCAAACAATGACAGTATTCCTTCTTCATTTCCAGTCTTTCTTTTTTTTTCTTACCCTGTTTTACCGACTGGGATCAGCCATACAATGTTGAAAATAAATGCTCCCAATGGACATCCTCCTGATCTCAGGGAGGAAACGTTCATCGTTTCTCTATCAACTATAATGTTTGCTGTATGTTTTTTTTCAGATTCCCTTTATCACACTGTAGCTTCCTTTTATCACAAGTTAACTGGGAATGTTTATGGTGAAAGGATATTTTTTCTTCATCTATAGAAATTATCATGTAATTTTTCAGTTTCTCCTCATATTGTGAATTACATTACATTGGCTTTCTAACTTTAAAACAACCTTTCATTCCTAGATCACCCTTTCCTTCCATGGCTATGATATATTATGCTTTACAATATTAACTGGATTTACTTGGAAAATGTTTTGTTTAGAATTGCTAATCAGGAACTGATCCATAATTTTCCTTTCTAGTAGTGCCTTTGTCAAGTTTTGGTATTTAAAGTTAGGCTGGCCTTATGGAAAACTTGGGAAGTGCTTCTTCTTCTTTTTATATTCTCCAGATAAGTATGGATAAGATTAGTATTCCTTCTTCCTTAAGTATTTGGAGGATGTAATAATTTAAATTATTGTTCCCAATTCTTTACTCTTCCTGGTATATGATTATTCATGCAAGTTCTTTGCCAAGTGACTTTTTAGTACTGCCTATTAGAGTGTGGAGCATATCACACACATCCCTTCATTGATATTGAGTTTGGTATGGTGACTTGTTTGTCCAACACAATGTAAAATGATATGATTGAGCAAGTGTTGGCCTAATTTAACTTGGCTCTCGTGTTCCTGATGCATGCCACGGAGAGTATGCCCAGGTACCCACTTTGTGAGAAAGTTTTAAATTATATTTGAGAGAACTTTATTTTATATAGGCATAATCATATTTGCAATTTTTCTCTATTCTATTTTGGCAAAGACATGTTTTTGGAATAATGTATGTATTCCATCTAAAAATTTAAATTTATTGATTTTAAGTTACTAGTATCCTCTCTTCTGCTAATGCCCAAAAGATCAAAAGTAGGTAATTTTATTACCTGATATCAGTCATTTATATCCTTTCTCTTTTTATTTTGAACTATTGGCTAGCTTTTATCAGTTATTTTAATCTTTTCAAAGAATCAGCTTTTGTCTTTACTTATATTTTTCTGTTATTTTACTTTTCACTTATTTCTGCTCTTTCTTTAATTATCTCTTTCTATCCACTGTCTTTGAGAGCAATTAATTCTTCCTTTCCTATCTTTTTGATAGACATTATAATGAGGAAAAAACAACACTTGCTTGTTCTCTGTCCTATATAATGCATTTCATTGTAATTAAAAGGATTAAAGTATAGCCTTGCCTAGAGAGTAGAGATATGCCTAATTTTTGTAGAACCTAAAAGAGTGTGCCTTGACAATAGGATTAGAATGGTGATTGTCCATACTTAATAATGCTTCTCTTAAATTTAGGAATTTCTTCAGTTCATAAATGTATCTCAATAATCATTACATGGATATCATAGTCACTGTGAAACTTTGTATAGCAAGGATGAAGAGAGAACTTGAAAAATAATTTTGGATGCTATATGAAACATTCTCTCTTTTTATATTCTATCCATTATTTATTAAGGGAAATTTTTATATGCTGATAAATGCTGAATATCTACTTTTGTCTTTGATTATTCCACGGTCTGATCTCTACATTTACTTTCCCAGATGAATTAAAACAGTGAAATGGATGAAAACTCCAAGGTTCTATCTTAATAATTATAAGTTTTTCTGAGATAATAGAATAACTATAAGCACATATGGCATCCCTTATATCAGCCCTCTGCCCATGTGGCAGTGAAAGGTCGTCGAGATATTGCTCTACGCTCACCTCACGTTGGGGGATGACTTGCTGCTGCTGCTGCTTTCTTCTGACACAGATCTAGAAAATCGATAAACTTTATTTTAAAGTGGAGAAATTTTAAGTCTTGAACAATTAAGTGACTATTTGAATGAAGAATGTTCTTCAAAGAAACATGGTGACTGATTAAATGAAACATCTCCTTCCAACAAAACATCACCTTGCTTTGTGGATTAATTTCTCTCATCCTTATTTTATGTTTATTCAGTATGTATGTTATAAACCCACATTGTACAGTCAGGCTCCCTGATTCTGGGATATCTCTAACTCCTCAGTCAAACAAGCCAAAACCATAAACTAGCAGTCAAGAATTTCAACTAATTTTTCTATATATTTCTACATATTTTTTCTTCCTCTCATAACACATACTCATGTCTTCTCTTCCCATCAATTCTTGGAAGGTAAAAGTAGAGGTAAATTCTTCTGGGGAAAAATATAGTAAATTATGAATAAGGGGCTCAATAATTATGTTTAAATATTTGTGTAACTGATTACAGATAATATGGTGATTCCACTTATTAATTTGGTCTACGCAAAAGTTTCTGATACATTGGAAAGCTATCATTATCTCCCATTTTATAGCGTTGCAGAGAATAACTTTAAGAATATAAAGATTAAATCACTTGCTTAAGATATCATAGTTTTTACATGCAAGATTTAGGAGTTAAAACCAAGTTTTCTCAGGATAAATCTAATTTTCTCCTCATTTCATAATACAGCCTCCAGTCTCCTAACCTGATATTATGAACTACACAGGTAATTTCTAGTTAATAAAATGACTTTACAAATTAGCGATTTGATATTTAGGAAAATAAATATTATGGAGACAGTTTCACAGATATTATCTCTACTTGAAAGAGGTGTTCTAATAATTTTGTTTACCACTGGTCTGAGAGTCTGTGTCTAAAAAACTCTATTTTTTAAAAATTCCCTTGAAATGCAGTATTACCTATTCTCATGAAGCACAGGACAATATGGACTATTTAAACACAGTCAGTGGAATAAGAGCTGCATAAACCTCCACAATACCCTTGGCACTCATTTCTCCACCTAAAGTGATACTGGTGGTAAAATGAATAGTATTAGTGATGAATAAAACTAGAAAAAAACATGAAAGACACCAAACTGGTTTGAAATGTATCCCTGGGCTTCTCTTCATATTGCTTTACCTGTAGTCTTATTCCTGATGAAACATGAATACTATTCTTGACTTATTTAATTTAATGAGTAAATATATATATATATATATATATACCTCTCACTTTCAGTTTCCCCACTGTAGCAAAGCTCTTTTATTTTCTTCTGCTTTATTGAAATAACAGCAGTAATGATGAGCACAGGTAGAAAAATGTAGAAAATGAGTTGAAATCGGTGCTTTGGAAGACTGGATCTTTCCTCCAAATAACTTTTACCTAGAATGGAAAATAACCATTTCAAATTATGTCAGAGCTTTTATTAACCACATGAAAAAGTGGATTGGATATCATTATCAACACTATTCCCAAACACTAAACATTCCATCCATATACATTATGAATACAATACAATCCAATAAAACTAAACCAACGTATAAAATGGGCTGTTAGTAATACTTTACTGGTGTTTTTGAGCTTTCAAACTTCTACCACATGGTGATTTCTTTGATGGAAGGTAATTCTCTTTCATGAAGCACACATTTAATACTTGCAAACATGTTTTTAAGATCAGCCTTTCTGGCCATACACTTCAGACTGATTTTCAGGTACTTTATTGGCAAACATCAGGTACAGAAAAAAGGATTTTTCTCTGCAGGAGACTGATTCCATCAGCTTCAGCTCCCAAAGGTTTCCCTCTTTTTTCACCACATTCATATTGACTTCAGAAAAAACAGATGAAAGTTTTGAGTACAGTATACACGATATTGCTCATGAATGGAGCTCTCTGAGTCTTGTACTGTTAATTACATAACTCACAGGATTATGCAGTTTCTCCAACCAGCTATTCCACCATAAATCAATACATTCCAGGTTTACTTAGAATAATCTATGTATACATACAAGCATATCCTCCCAAAAACATTTAAAGAGAGAGACTCCTGGCATATTTCTGCTAACAAATTCTATTAGTATGTGTGATAGTTGATTTTATGTGACAATTTGACTGTGCAATGGTGTGCTCATATGTTTGGTCAAATATAATTCTGGGCATTTCTGTGAGGGCTTTCTGGAATGAGATTAACATTTAAATCAGTAGACTGAGTAAAACAGATAGCTTTCTCTAATGTGAGTAGGCCTCATCCAATGAGCTGGAGGTCCCAATAAAATAAAAACACTGACCCTCCCATGAAGAAGAGAGGACTTTTTCTTGCCTAAGGGACGCAAACTAAGATATTGGCTTTTCCTGGGTTTCAAGCCTGTCAGCCTTCAGACTGGAACTACATCATCAATCATCCTGGGGTTCCAGCTTGCTGACTCACCCTGCAAATCTTGGGAACTGTCAGTCTGTATAATCACACAAGAAAATTCCTTACAATATGTCCCTCTCTCTTTCTCTCTCTTCATACACACACACACACACACATGCAAGCACACATACACACATCCTATTGGTTTTGTTTCTCTAGAGAACCCTGACTAATATAGATTTTGGTACCAAGAAGTAGGGTGTTACTGTAATCAATACCTGAAAATATGTGGAAATAGCCTTGGAACTGAGTAACGGGGAGAGGCTGGAGGAATTTCTAAAGTCTAGGATTTTAGAAAAATCCTAGAGTACCATGAAGAGACTGTTGGTAGAAATATGGACATTAACAAAGCTTCTGATGAGGGCTCAGAAAGAAAAGTGGAAAGCAGAAGAGAAATTCTGTATTTTCTTAGAGAATACATAGATAATCAGGAACAGAATGTTGGTAAAAATATATATATTAAAGGTGCTGAAGCTGGGTACCTGAGGGTTACAATAAATATTCAATAAGGACATGATTACCTTTTGACCTGGTTGCCAACACAGACACAGATAAAAAGAAGTTACTCTTGTTAACTTGGTGCTTTCTTGTTTAACATAAGGGATGACTCAAGGGTCACAAGAATGTATGAGTTTATTTTGCAGAGGAAAAGATTGCCTTTAAGGACGTTAGGATCACCAGATAACCAGCTTCTAGCTGCTGTTGATGCCCAGATGTCAGATTGCCCAAGGGCATATCTAGAGCAAAGGAACAGAGATTTCTCCTTTGTTTCTGCAAAACTCCTCCTCTGAAGCCCTGTAGCTCTATAAACCCCCTGATTTCCTCTTTTGTTAAGGTAGATTTGAGAGAATCTATCCTCCCACCTTCTCATTTTGACCAACTTGAATAAACCTTTCTCTGTCTCCAAGCATGTCTCAGTGATTGGCACAAGAACTTTTGATTAAGAGGTTCATTATCAGTCCTTCTGGTGAAATTTTTTGACAGAATAGGAAGATGCTACTGGGAAAGGAAGAAAAGGGAATTCCTATTATAAAGTGGGAAAAAACTTGGCTAAATTGTGATCTAGGGTTTTGTGGAAAATAAAATGTGTGAGCCATGAAACTGGATAATTAGCCAAGGATATTTCTAAGCAAAACGTTAAAGGTGCAGCATGAGTCCTTCTGATTGCTTAGAGTAAAATGTGAGAGGAGACAGATGAATTGAGAAAATAAGTGTTAAGCAGCAAGGTACCAAAACTTAAAAGATTTGGAGAATTCTTAGCCTATCCACATTGCAAAAAATGAAAAAAACATGTTCTAAAGATAATACCAAAGATGTGGCTGTAATATCATTTTATAAAGAGACTATGCATGTGAACCATCTCAGCAGAAGCCAGGAATAGGGATGAGATTATACCAGAAGAAATACCGCCAAGTTGGACCAAAAGGAATACAATGGGACAATAAAGCTATTTGGCTGCCAACATGTTTTATTCTTCAAGAAAAGAGAATGACCCCTGAAGGTGATTTAGAGATCATCAGGGCTTCCTCTCCCATCACAGGCCTAAGGGCTGTGTCTTTCTTGGTTTCAGAAGGTGAGGCCCTCTCCTTGGTTTCAGCTTGCCAGGCTGCTCCAGCCCACTGCCTCACGCATGGGGCTGCTGCAAAGAGTTGTGTGGGAAGGGCCTCTACAAGAGCCAAAGTGGTGAGGTAGATGCTAGCTAGGACTATGGGGTGATGCTGCCACTTCAGTGGGCCTGGAGGACAGAACATGAAGCCAAAGAGGATTATTCTCAAATTTTAAAATCTAATGGAATTTGCCAAGCTAGGTTTTGTAATACTGGGATCTGGTGCCCCTTCCTTCTTTCCAATTTCTCTCTTTGGAATGGGAATGTCTATCCTATTCCTGTCTCACCATGTTTTTTTTGGAAGCATATAGCTTATCTGACTTTACAGATTCACACTTGGAGAGGAATTTTGCCTTGGAACAAATCATACCTCAAGTCTCACCCATACCTAATTTAGATGACACTTAGATGAAACTTTTCGCCTGCAGTTGATACTGGAATGGGGTAAGATTTCTGGAGCTGTTGAGATGAAGTGAATGTATTTCACATACCAGGAGGACATAACTTTGAGGTGGCCAGAGGATGGAATGTTATGGACTGAATTCTGTTTCCCTAAAATTCAAAGCCCTAACCCCTAACGTGATGGTATTTGGAGATGAGGGCTTTGGGAGGTAATTAGGGTTAGGTGAGGTTATAAGAGTGGGGTCTGATGGGACTGATCTTCTTATAAGAGGAGGATGAGAGACCATAGAGTTTTCTCTCTTCACACACGGAGTAAAGGTTATCTGCAAGCCCAGAAGACAGCTCTCACAGAAACCAATTTGCCAGCACCTTAATAATGGATTTCTAGGCTCTACAACTGTGAGAAAACAAACTTCTATTGTTTAAGACATCCAGTCTGTGGTATTTTGTTATGCAGCCCAAACAGACTAAAATGGCGTGTTTTCATGAAAGACTGGATGAGGTCTTTCATTCCCCAGGGCATCCCTTGAAGGGAGAAATAGTTGCAGAACTCCTGTTAAAACTTTCCTTCCCAGCAACGTTCACTACCTAATAGTCTAGAAGACTTCAGGCTAGAACACAAGATGGTTTAGTATTAAAAAACCTTTAAAGGCAATATAAGAAACAATATTATCAGTTCAACAGATGCCATACATATTTAATAAAACCCAAAAGACACTCCTGATTTTAAATAAAATTGAAAGAGATAAGTATTTCCTAAACAAGATAAACATATTGAATCAAAAGCATCAGTCTTTTCATGATAAAATATTAGAGGTTTTCCTTGGAGTAAAGTAATGATAACCTCTCTCATGATTAGTTCTTTTTATTCTGAATGGATTACCTAATACAGTTATGAGATGGGGGAGGGAGATTAACTGAAGAAGAAAGAGAAGTTATTATGATTAAAAAGATATGGCAAAATAATTATTAAATGCAGTTACATCATCTAAAAAAAATCAACTGTCCCAAAAATCAGCTAAAGACTTTTGAAAATAGTGATATTCCATTAATTAAACATATGCACAAAAATCAGTATGTTTCCTATATGTAAAAAGTAGAAAATTAAAAAAAATGACAGAAATGACATTAAAATTAAAATTAAAAAAACAATGACAGATCTTCATATATGAATTTTCAACAAAACAATAGCATTCTTAGGAATGAAAAGGGTAATTTCTGATCTATAGATCCTGCTATAGCTGTAGAGAGATCAAAACTACAATGATTTATCACTTTATACCCGTTAGGATGCCATTATGAAAAAAAAAGTAAGTGTTGATGAAGATGTGGAGAAATATGAACCCTTCTGCATTGCTGGTGGGAATGTAAAATGATGCATCCTCTATGGGAAAAAGTATGGTGTTTCCTCAAAAAATTAAACAGAGTTACCACATTATCCAGTAATTCCAAATCTAGGTATATAGCCAAAAGTATTGAAAGTATGGACTCAGATATTTGTACACACATGTTCATAGCAGCATTATTCACAATAACTAAAACTTGGAAGCAACCCAATGGATAAACAAATGGATCCATTGTTTATCCAAATGACTGGATAAACAAAATGTGTATACATGCAATGAAATATTATTCAGCCTTAAAAAGGGATGAAATTTTGACACATGATACAACATGGATAAACTTTAAGGACATTATGCTAAGTGAAATAAGCTAGACACAAAAGGACAAATACTGTATGATTCAACTTATAGGAGGTATCTGAAGTAGTCAAATTCATAAAGGTAGAAGGTAGAAGGGTGGTTACCAGGGACTGGAGGAAAGAGGAATGAGGAGTTATTGTTTAACAGGTATAGAGTTTCAGTTTTGCAAGATGAAAAGAGTTCTGGAGATGAATAGTGGTTGCAAAACAATGCACAATAATGTATTTAATTCCACTGAATTGTACACTTGAAAAATGATTAAAAAGGTAAATTTTATGTTTTTTGTATTTTACAATTAAACATAGCTATATAAGTATGTATTATGTTATAAAAGGTCAAAAATATCAGTAGAATAGATTGTCAAAGGTGATGAAAGAGCAATACACAGAAGAATTATAAATTCCCTACAACCATAAGGTAAATAGAAAGTCTCACGAAACTGAAGAAATGCAAGTGGAATTTATTTTTTTACTATTAGTTTGCCACAGATTAAAAAGATAGATAATAATCCCTGAAAATCAGGAATAATTGTATTATTAGTGGTAATTTATTGAGTTAGGATTACATAAAAATTACTGAAAGAAAAATTATAATGTGAGATTAAAATATACTCTTTATAATTTTATATATCAAGGTAAACAAAAATATATGAGGATTTATACTCTAGAATATACAAACTCAAATAGGTAACTCATACACAAACATATGTATGTATACATATATTCCATTATGTACATATATATTTTATGTAGTTAGACCTACATATAAAACAGATTAGACATTACTTGAAAATACCCACGAAATAAAAAAAGTTGGTAATGTACTGACTACGAATAAGGCCATCATAAATTTTGTAATTTGAGGTTTGTCCAGGTCATATTCTGTTAACATAAGTCAGTGATAATCAAAATAAATAGAATGAGGATATAAAACAAACCTGGACTCCTTAGGATCACCTTGCCTCTCAAACTCTTTATGCACCAAAATGCATTCAGCATCGCAAGGGCTTCTTCCACATTGAGTCCAGGGCTCATACAGGGGAGCCCAGGAATCCCTTGACTGGATCCAGGGCCCCAGAAGGAACAATTTTGGGACAGAACGTGCAGCCAGATGGCACATCATCCCAGGGCTTTTAGGGTAGAATGAACAGGCCCCAGAATACCACTGATGAAGACAGAGCCTATGGCAGCTGACTAAAGAAAATTAGTTGTATTGGAGGGTTTCCTCTGACCCCAGGCTCTGGTGCTGTCATCCTACTGTCATCTGGACCTAGAGTGGCCAAGGGTAAGCAACCATGAAAATTCAATTGGGCCTGTCCTAGTGGTTGTACAAAATGTCTCACATACTGAGGAATCAAAACTGGGATGGGAAATTTTCTCAGTTTTGGCAACTGATTTGGAAGACTAGAGGAAAAGAATAAAATCCATATGGAAGCTAAATAAAACCAAGGACTAAAAGCATCATTGTTTTGCTGTGTAATGAATATAGCTCAAGTTATCTGTAATTGCTGTCATTGTTTTTAACTCTGACTGCTGATGTTCACAATTGTGATTTGTGGTTCACTCTGAGTGAAGTGACTTAAGTGTGCAACCTAAACGTGTTGAAGTCATTAGTCTTAACAGTCCATCTTTGACTTAGTCTGTAGATTAACTGTTATGCCATGTGTCGAGATAGTGCTAATTTAATTTTTCACATTGTCAATATTGTAATAATGTTTTATAAGAGCTCAAATAATGAAAATCAGAATCATTACAATACTAAAATCAGTATGACTCAGACATCACTGAATAAGAAGACTAAATGACTGTTTTTACTGACAGATGGAAGAACACATACAACTGGATTAGAGATGTAAATACACAAAACAGAACATATTGCACAAAATGAAAAACTACTTTAGACCCAGAAATAAACCCACACATATATGGCCAATTAATTTATGACAAAAGAGCCAAGAATATAAAATGGGGGAAAGGGGCGACTCTTCAACAGTGTTGGGAAAAGTGGAGAGCCATATGCTAAAGAATGACCCTGAACCACTGTCTTACACCATACATAAAAATTAACTCAGTATGAATTAAAGATCTGAATGTAAGACTTGAAACCATAAAACTCCTAGAAGAAAACATAGGTAGTAAGCTCCTTGACACTGATCTTGGTGATCATTTTTTGAATCGAACACCAAAAGCAAAGGCAACAAAAGAAAAAATAAGTAGGACTACATAAAACTAAAAGGCTTCTAGACAGCAAAGGAAACCATCAACAACAACAAAAAGATAACCTACTGGATGGGAGAAAATATTTGCAAACCCAGCTCTCTTCCCACCCTCCTCCACCCCACACAGCAGTGGAGTTTTTGGTGCAGGTGATCGCCAATGTGGCAGAGGTGTGAGGCATCATTGTACCTTCAGCAGCAAAATCAGCAACTGTAGCAACATCAGCAATGATAAGATATCATTGACCCCTGAAGACAAAGGCAGGAATGATCAGAATACTGGTGACACCCCTAACAGAGGTGGTGGAGGGCGGAAAGTACCAATCCTCAAATATAGCCACAGGTGCTCAGGTAATACAAACCAAAAACTAGTGCTATAGCACAATCTACTGAAAAAAGAAAGGCCTCTAATCTTTAAGTGACTGAATACTTAGAATCAAAAAAAAAGATCTACCTAAATAAGAAAGTGTTTGCTGTGACAAATACACCAGCAAAGGAGTAACCACAAGCAACATGAGAAGCCATGGTAAAGCAGCATCACAAAAAGAAAATAACAATGCTCCAGAAACCATACATAAAGTCATTGCCAATTGTGATCTAACTGACCAAGAATTCAAAATGACTGATGTAAAGAAATTCAATGAGCTACAAGAAAACTCAGAAAGTCAGTTCCATGAGATCAAGAATAAAATCAATAATCAGAAAGAATAATTTACCAAAGAGATTGAAACCTGAAAAAGAACCAACAAAAATTCTGGAGCTGAAGAACTCAATAAATGAGATGAATAATGTATGAGGAAGCATTGGAAATAGAGCAGACCATAAGGAACAGAGAATTAGTAAGTTCAAAGATGGAAACCTAGAAACAATGCAGGGATAAGAAGATAGAGAACTAACATTTTTTAAATGTAGAAATTTTATGAGAATTATCCAACTCCATTAGAAAGGGCAATGTAAGGATAATAGGTATCCTAGAACAGAAGAAAGAAGGGAGCAGAGAGGTTACTTAAAGAAATAATAGCTGAGAACTTCCCAAACCTGGGAAAGGAATTAGATGTACAAATCCATGAAGCTAAAAGAACAACCAGTTATCTCAATGCAAAAAGACCTTCTCTAAGACATATGATAATAAAACTGTCAAGTTGATGACAAAGAAAGAAGTGCCACTAGACCTGCCTTACAAGAATTGTTGAAAGGAAGTCTCCTACCTGAAATCAAAAGGCAAAGGTATACAAAGCTTTGATAAAGTTGACAAATAGAAAGAATCAGAAAATTGCAATTCTACATCAGAATAGGTTAATAAACAATTATAAAGTTTAAAGGTGAAGGAAGCTATAAAAATAACTATAACCACTTCAGTTTGGTAAGGAATTTACAACATAAAAGGGATGATTGGTGACAACAAAAACACAGAAGAGGAAGATGAAAAGGATGAAACCAGTATTGACAAATGAAGATTAGATGCTATCAGCTGAAAAAATAATCTTATCTATGACACCTTTTATAGAAACCTAATGGTAACCACAAAGCAAAAATTCAGAACAGAGACATGAAACATAAAAAAAAGGAAACTGAGAAAAAAATCACAGAAAACCACTAAACTGAAAAGGCAGACAAAAACACAAAGAAGAAAAAAGCAATGAAAATATAGAGAAAACAAAAGATAAAATGGCAGTATTAAGTCCTAATATATTAATAATTACTCTAGATGTAAAAGGATTGATATCACCAATCAAGACAGAATGGCTAGATGAATTAAAAAGCAATACTCAACAATATGCTGCCTCCAGGAGATCCATCTCAGCTCTAAAGACAGAGGCTCAAAGTGAAGGGATGGAAGATGATACTTCAAGCAAATGGCAACCAAAAGAAAGCAGGTGCAGCCATACTTAGATCAGACAAAATAGACTTCAAGCCAAAAAAGATAACAAGTGACAAAGACAGATATTATACAATGATAAAGGGGACAATCCATCAAGAAGACATAAAATTTATTAATATATATGCACCCAACATAGGAACACCAAAATATATAAAGCAACTATTTACAGACTTAATGGGAGAAATTGACAGCAACACAATACTAATAGGGATATTTAATATCCAACTTACATCAATGGATAGATCATCCAGACAGAAAGTCAGCAAGGAAACATTGGCCTTGATTGAAACATTAGACCAGATGCACTTAATAGATCTATATATACTATTCCACCCACAAGCAGTAGAATACACATTCTGCTCAATTGACCATGGAACATTCTTAAGGTAGATCATATGTTGGGAAACAAAACAAACCTCAGTAAATTTAAGAAGATCATATCTAGCATCTTTTCTGACCACAGTGGTATGAAACTAGAAATCAACTACAAGAAGAAAGCTGGAAAAGCCATAAATACGTGGAGACAAAACAACATGCTACTGAACAACTATTGGATACATGAAGAAGTCAAAGAAGAAATTAAAATTTCTGGAGGCAAATGAAAATGAGAATATGACATACCAAAATCTATGGGGTGCAGCCAAAGTGGTACCAAGAGGGAAGATTAGAGCAATACAGGCCTACCTCAGGAAACAAGAAAAATCTTAGATAAACAATCTACACTACACATAGAGAACCAAGAAAAAGAAGAGAAAAGAAAACCTAAAGTCTGTAAAAAGAAGGGGAAAATAAAATCAGAGTAGAAATAAATGAAATAGAGATTATAAAGACAATAGAAAACATCAATGAAACTAAGTTCTGGTTCTCCCAAAAGATAAACAAAATTGACAAGCCGCTAGACTCACTAAAAAATAAAAGAGAGCAGGGTAAAAAGTAAAACCAGAAATGAAAGATTAGAAATGACAATGGATATGACAGAAATACAAAGGATTATAAGAGAATACTATGAAAAACTATATGCCAACAAATTGGATACCCTAGAAGAAATGGATAAGTTCTTAGAATCATACAACATCTCAAAACTAAATCAAGAAGAAATAGAGAACTGGAATAGACCAATTACTAGTAAGGATACTGAAAAGTAATTAAAAACCTCCAAAAAAGCAAAAGTCCAGGACCAGATAACATCTCTGGAGAATTCTACCAAACATTCAAATAAGATTTAGTACCTATCCTTCACAAACTCTTCCAAAGAACTGAAGAGGAGGGGATACACTCTAATTCATTTTATAAGGCCAACATTATCCTGATACCCAAACCAGACAAGACAACACAAACAGAAAATTATAGACCAGTATCACTAAGGAACATAGATGCAAGAATCCTCAACAAAATGTTAGCAACTTGAATGCAATACTTTAAAAGTATTATACACCATGATCAAGTGTGATTTATTCCAGGGAAGTAAGGATGTTCCACCATCCGCAAATCAATCAGATACATGATACACTACATTAACAAAATGAAGAATAAAAATCACACAGTCATCTCAATAAATGCAGAGAACACATTTGACAAAATTCACCATCCATTTACAATAAAAACTCCGACTAAAATGGGTATAGAAGTAAAGTACCTCAATGTAATAAAGGCCTAGTAAGACAAACAACCAACTAACATCATACTCAATGGTGAAAACCTGAAAGCTATCCCTCTAAGAACAGGAAAAAGACAAGGATGACCACTTTCACTACTGTTTTTCAACATAGTATTGGAAGTCCTAGGCAGAGCAATTAGGCAAGAAAAAGAAAATGTATCCAAATTGGAAAAGAAGAAATAAAACTTGCAGTATTTGCAGATTACACAATTTTACATATAGAAAAGCCTAAAGAATCCACCAAAAATCTTAGAAACAGTAAATGAATACAGCAAAGTTGCAGGGTCCAAAATCAACATAGAAAAATTAGCCACTTTCCATACACTAAAAATGAGCTAGCAGAAAGAGAATTCAACAAAACAATCCAATTCACAATTGCAACAAAAAGAATGAAACACCTAGGAATAAATTTAACCAAGGTGGTGAAAGATGTGTACACTGAAGACTAAGAAACATTGTTGAAATAAATCAAAGGAGATACAAAGAAATAGAAAGATATTCCATGCTCATGGATTGCAAGAATTAACATAGTTAAAATGTCCATATTACCTAATCACCGATTCAATGCAATCCCTATCATAATCCCAACATCCTTTTACGTGGAAATATAGAACAAAGATTTATAAAATTTATATGGAACAGCAAAAGACCCCAAATAGCCAAAGCAACCATGAGAACAAAGAACTAAGCTGGAGGCATCACACTCCCTGATTTCAAAATATGCTATAAAACTATAGTCATCAAAACAGCATAGTACTGGCACAAAAACAGACACAAGGATCAACGGAACAGAATTGAGAGCCCAGAAGTAAACCCACACATTTATGGACAGCTAGTTTTTGACAAAGGAACCAAGAACATGCAATGAAGAAAGGAACGACTCTTCAATAAATGGTGTTGAGAAAACTGGACAGCCACATGCAAAAGAGTGATAGTAGACCATTATCTTATACCACATGCAAAAATTAACTCAAAATGGATTAAAGACTTGAATGTCAGAACTGAAACCATAACACTCCTAGAAGAAAACATAAGTAGTATGGTCTCTGACAGCGGCTTAGCTGTATCTTTTTGGATATGTCTCCTCAGGCAAGGGAAGCATAAGAAAAAATAAACAACTGGGAGTACATTGAAGTCAGAAGCTCCTGCACAGCAAAGGAAACCATCAACAAAACAAAAAGACAATCTACCAGTTGGGAGAAAATATTTGCAAATCATACATCTGATAAGTGATTGATATAAAAAATGTATAAAGAATCATACAACTCAACAAAAAACAAACCACAAGATTAAAAAATGGGCAAAGGATATGAACAGACATTTCTCCAAAGAAGGTATACAGATTGCCAATAGGCACATGAAAAGATGTTCAACATGACTAATTATCAAGGAAATGCAAATTTAAACCACAATGAGATACCACCCCATGCCTGTGAGAACAGCTATTATTACAAAGGCAAGAAATAACAAGTGTTGGTGAGGATGTGGAGAAAAGGGAGTGCTTGTGCCCAGTTGGTGGTACACCCACTATGGATAACAGTATTGAAATTCATCAAAAAATTAAAAATAGAACTAAAATATGATCCAGCTATCCCGCTTTGGGGTATTCATCCAAAGAATATGAAAATAGTAATTCAAAAAGATATATGCATCCCTATCTTCACTGCAGCATTACTTAGAATAACCAAGACAAAGAAACAACTTAATTGCCCATCGATAGATGAATAGATAAAGAAGATGTGGCATATGTATACAATGGAATACTACCCAGTCATAAAAAAGATGAAACTTCACCACTTGCAACAACATGGATAGACCTTTAGGGCATTATGCTAAGAGAAATAAGTCAGGCAGAGAAAGACAAATACTGTATGATTTCATTCATATGTGGAAGATAAAAAGTAAATAAATAAACACATAGATACAAAGAACAGATTCGTGGTTACCAGAAGGGAAGGGAGGTGGGGGAAAGTTAAAGAGGTAAAGAGGGACATTTGTATGGTCACCAGTGGAAATAAACTTTTGGTGGTGAACACAACGGGTTCGCCAGTTCAGATCCTGGGTGTGGACATGGCACCGCTTGGCATGCCATGCTGTGGTAGGAGTCCCACATATAAAGTAGAGGAAGATTAGCATGGATGTTAGCTCAGGGTCAGGCTTCCTCAGCAAAAAGAGGAGGACTGGCAGTAGTTAGCTCAGTGCTAATCTTCCTCAAAAAAAATATATTGTTACATTTTTACTCATATATATTATTTGATTGGTTGTACTATGAACTACTATCAATTGATACTAACTAGTTATATTATTGTTTTGCATAAATAATAGCATTTACGTAACAGAAAAGTAAAACGTACAGAATAATATATAATTTCGAATTACCTATTTTCCATATATTTATGTGAAAATAATAATATATGTGTATAATTATATGTAACAAGTTAAAATATTATGCTTTATTTTGGCGTGGTACACAGTCTGACATGGCTGTGTGTTAGCTCTCTAAAATGCTGGTCACCCTAAGCACGACTCTCTCCTAGTGTAGAAGCTACAGATAAGTCTGCCCAGGAATTTCATTATTTTTCCTAAAAGAAAAGGGCTTAAGGGTGGACAGCCCTCCTCTGCTCCCAGGTTATTTTAGGTGGGCCCCCATACTGTCTGGAACCAGGGGGCATACCCCAGCTGTTCCTAGTCTCATGCAGGTCTGCTTAATATCAAAATACCTCTCAGGAATCCCAGGGGGAAGATTCTAAAGACAACATTTGAAAAGATTAGATCAGAGCCCTTAAAACGCAGGAGAAAGAAAGAAAAGATACCCTGAAAGAGTGTAGTGGCACTAATATAACAAATACTAACTCTATTTTAAACCAGGAATATATGAGACAATCCAAAAGGAACAATCTAAATTAACTGGTCAAATTAGATGCACTGGAATTACTACTTTTAAAATTGCCTAACATTGAGTATACTTTTTGTTAGCAAACAATGTCAATGTTGATATAGAAAGAACAGTACAAGCTTACACTGGCTTAGATTTTTTAAATCTTAAAAATAAAAGAAAACTGTATTTGTTGACATCAGTCACTTTGTAATGAAGCTTGGGACCTCTACTGTAATTTATTCTCTTACATGTTGTCATTGATTAATAAAATTTTAAAGACACTAACCAGCAGTTTTAATCTTGTGTCCATCATCGATACTTCCAAATTCTCCTTTCATTAACTCGCAATCAGGAGGAACAAATCCCTTTTTACAATGGCAGTGGTTAAAATTGTTACAAATCTGGAATAATCAGAAAATAAAATAATTTTTATGTATGGAGATGTTCTTCAATAGAGACCAATGAATACGCTACACTTATTCAACAGATAATTTATCCATTACAAATAATTTATCTTAAATAGACAAAATCAGCAAATTTTCACAAATTTTTCTTTGAAATTGTCCATCTAGCTTCTGTTGCCAAATCAATTTTTTGTTTTAATTCTTTCAACCCTCATCACAGCCAGACCCAAATATTGGCAATTACCAGTAACATGCCACTAATTATCATTTACTTGCCAGCTTCACAGAACAGCTCAGACTCTAAAAAGGAGCAAGACTAGCAAGAAAATTTTAATGACCTTTATTTACCATTTTCTGCCTTCTCTCTGTAAAAAGAATATCATTTTGATTATAATGTAACACAAGATGCTTATAGCATATCCATCCCACAAAATTACCAAACATTTTACACACCCAGAATTGTCTTAAACGTTTCTACTTTATCTTCTCTAATAAATAGTTCCACAAGTTTTCTTGAAAAAATGAGATTGAAGCTATAAATTATAAACTGTTAAATGAGATCAAGCAGCAAGAAAATGATTGAAAAAAATCATTCAAATAATGTTTTAAATGTCCAAACTGTTTATTGAATTGTTCAAAGCATGCTGTTTAAAATGGAAATTGAAACTACTTACTCCGCTGTTATTGCAATGTGTAGAAGCATCGCATAACCTATAATTGGTACGAGGTGCAATCTCTACACAGGTATAGTTGATACAATACTAAAACAAAGCAAAAGGAAGTGAAAAATAAAGTCAGTCAAACAATCAGATTGTGTGCATGGATAATACATAAGAAAAATTCAAGAAAATTCCAGAATCCATATTACGAAGAATTGGGAAAAATCCAAAAAATAAAGTAATAATTGTGACTTCATTGAAATCAATATGAAATAAGTTGTGTGCCTTCAGACTGTAAAGATGTAATCTTACGTAAGAAGTTGGAAGTTTTATTTTCTTACCATCTAGCACCAGAAGTCCTCTTAGAGAAATATCCAAAAGAATAATTTGATTAGTCCCTTGAGTTCAAGAATTGCCTGAAGAGTATTTTAAAAATACCCATGCCTGGGCTCCACCTGAGACCATTATATCAAAATCTCTGAGGGCAGGGTCCAGGGGATTATCATGAGCACTCAGGACTGAGAACTATCAAGTGGCAGGTTGAGGTCTTAAAATCATCGGTATGAGCAGCAAGGGAAGAGAGTTTACTATTCCTTGTGAAAAAATGAGGAGAAAGAGAAAAGCAAGGGTAATAGATAATTATATGAGGTAATAGGACAATGAAAGACTCCCAATGGTGAGATGTCTAGAAGGTCTAAGAAAAGGAATGTTTAATGTGTGAATTTACATCATTCTAATTTATACATTAATTTTTGTGACCTTTCTTAACTATCCAAAATTTTTAGGAAATTCAATACTTTGTGAAGGGTTTTACTTGGAGTTAGCTTTGTCTTTGTATCATAATAACAAAAAGATATGCAGGAAAAGGGAGGATTAGAACACTGGAATAGAGATGTAGATTTATCATTTAGATTTCAAGGGGGAGAGAGGCCTCAGGTCCTATTTGTATTCCATATGTTTCCAGTTGAGCCAGATGTGACAGTCTGGTCATTTGCACGTGTTATTATCAAAATGTATTATATAGAAATAAAGTCAAGTTTAGCAAGCACTTCTTGAGATTTTCTCTCAAAAAATGCATTTTAATTGAACTTTCCATAGTATCCCTTGGAAATAATAGTTTCTACAATTAATTAGAATATTGAACTGTTATTAGATATATTATTAATTTATAAAATAGAGCTTTCTAGCGACATTCTATAATTATATTATGCTATATCATTAATTGTTAATAGTTTTCTTATGTGTAACATAAATAACTAAAATATGCACTATATGAGAGCAGAATATATTACAATAATAATATTCAATTTAATTAAAATTTGCATCTACCAATAAGAGTCCATTATAAAAAGTTAAAATCAGTTAAAATTAAAAAAGTGAAAAATTTGGTTTTTCTACTGAAACAATGAATACAATTCAAGAAATGTTGTTGTGGGGCCGGCTCCATGGCCGAGTTGTTAAGTTCGCGTGCTCCACCGCGGCGGCCCATGGTTCAGATCCTGGGCGCGGACATGGCACTGCTCGTCAGGCCACGTTGAGGTGGTGTCCCACATCCCACAACTAGAAGGACCTGCAACTAAGATATACAACTGTGTACAGGGGGGGTTTGGGGAGATAAAGCAGAAAAAAAAAAAAGATTGGCAACATTTGTTAGCCCAGGTGCCAATCATTATAAAAAAAGGAAGATTGGCAACAGTTGTTAGCCCAGGTGGCAATCTTTAAAAAAACAGAAAAAAGAAATGTTGTTACAAAAACAGTCCTTAGGAGGAAAAATGCTGGATCACATAATACGTTATTCAACCAAAACTAGCATTCACACAAGATCTTCAAATGTTTTCTAAAAAATTGCTCCCTATAGTGTATGCAAAATCACTTGATTACATACTGCAGAACATAAAAAATGATCTGTATAAAAACTATTTAAAAGTAATGCTGTTAAAAAGAGGAGTAGAGATTATTAATAATAAATATTGCTAATATGTTGCTAATACACCTGTTAAAGAAAATTGTCCACAACTTTGCAAATAGAAAAAATAGAGAACCACATATCTTTTCAATGTCCTATTTGGACATTCATTAAGAGACCCATCTGAGGCCAAACTAAAAATTATTGAATTAGCTAAGGGAATGTACTTCGTTTAACTTGTTAGTCACCATTGATAAGAGCCTATATTTGGTGAAGTTCTTTGATAACATGTAGGTTTTGTCTGGCAGATTTTGTCCAGTTGAAAAGATAACCCCAAAATTACGGTTTTATTGCAATGTAGGACATTAGCAGGTTTTACATCAAATCCAGTGATTGTATTTCAGCAATCTTTTTCCTAATGCCTCCAAATATGCAGTTCTTGAAATACTCTTTGAATTAGCTGTAACAACTTGTTCCCTTACTAGTGAAGTAAACAAGTGTTTGACAGGTGCTCAATTTATCTTTGTATAAGAGTCTTGTTTTTAACATTTTTGACGGTTTCCAAGGCCTCATTGAGATGCCTAAGTGGACTCATTTGACACAGTAAAATAAATTTCTTTGCCCAACAAATGTTCCTCTTGAACTGTTTAAGCATAAACATATCTTTTCTTGTACCTACGTGGCTTGTGGGGTGATTCCCAAGTGGCATCAGAAATTTAATTTAGCTGATTCTCTACTTCTCTGGATCTTTTCTTCTCCTTTTGGTCTTTTGTTTGTTTCTGATTCTGATTCTTGGCCAAGTTAGTTAGTCTGCCCATAATCTGTATGTATTTGTGAGTGTGTATATATACATGCATATACACACACAATTTTGCTTCTTATTTTATATATATAGAATGGCTATACCTTTGAGTAGTGTTAATGAACTTGTTCATTTTTCCCACTTTAAAAAGCTGAAAGAAAGTGAATGTGATGTAAGGGATTATATTATGTGTGTATGCATTTTTAAGCTGCCGACTAGCTTTAATAAATTATCTACCTCTCATTTCTTTCTGAAATAGAACTTACTTAATTTGTTTAGAAATTATAATTAATACAATTGGGACCATACTATCAGCAATAATGGCAGAAGACAACTGTGTTTCAGGGTAATGGGATATGTAATTGCTTTTCGAAGGACAAAATAGTTTTATCTTAGTGTTATTTGACTAGGTGTTTCAGAATACAAAAGAGGACAGTGAAAGTCAGGACTTGATATAGAAAACTGTAGATGTTTTGTGTGAAGTAAACTTTATTTTGTTTGTAATACCTATAAACAAGCAAATAAGGAGTCTGGAAAAATTTTGGCAATGATTGCTCAATTTTGGTGGGGTTATTCATAAGATAATTTAAAAAATTTCTTTGTGAATACTTTAGAGCCAAATACCATGATGCAGCAAAATTAGAATTTGTTTTTTCTAATTGTATACATGGCAGTTGGTTGCAAAATATTTAATTTTCTCTTAACAGAGGTAGCACAAAGTTTTTCCTTACCTTCTATATAATCTGTCCAAATGACAGAGATTCAGTATCTCACCAGAATAATTTTTGTGCTTTGTATCATGTAAATCATTCTTTTTAACAAGTTCCTCACTTTGGAAAGAGCTAAGCTCCCTTATAATTTCACTGCTTTCTCCTATTTTATGTAAACTCTTGCACTGTCACATAGATTAACAAGCAGCTAAACAATTTTTACTAGACGTCAATGATCCTTTTAATCAAGTGACCGTACCTCCTCTGACAACTCTCGATTTTGCTTTATCAAGGTCAGACCCTAAATTCAAAACAAATTTTCTCTTCAGGATTTTTTTAACACCTAAAACTATCTTTGAGAATTCTGAGACTGCCATTGGAAAATCACAGACTTCTTCTCTTATCTTATGAATATAAGGATGCTAGAAATCATTACATTTGTTTGGTATCCTCTATATTTTTTAATTAGATAACAGTAAGAGCTGCATAGGAAGAACTGTCAAATCAAAGAAATTCAGTCAGCCTTCCCCTGGTTAATTTTTAATGTTATTAATATAAACGTAATTAATGTGATTAGTAGAAATGTTTTATATAGTGTGCATGTTACAAGAATGGATTGAAAGCTCCTAGAAAATCAAGTCCATTTCTCTCCATAATATTTTCTTATCTTCAAGAGAAACTTTGATAAAATTCTTCATAAATAGTTATTATCATACCCCTCCCCCAGAATAAGGGATTTTACTGTTCTCCATTCTGACACTATTGGTGACTCTCATAAATTAACCACAGCCATTCAGGCTTCTGATCAACTGGTAGCTTCTGCTTGTCTCTAATGTTCATCTAAAGTCTCTGCTCTCAGATACAGGATAGAACCTAGGTCTTCAGTGCTCTGTAGAAAGGATTATACCAGGTATTCTAAACTATTTGAATTCAAGAATTAGACTCACAGGTA
>NW_025793898.1:1806-4370 GCF_021613505.1 Equus quagga | reverse complement strand
TATTCTAAACTATTTGAATTCAAGAATTAGACTCACAGGTACAGGATGTGGAGCTTAAGTTGACATTTGTTAGACAATTTTCAGATCACACTACAAGGCTGAATCAGGATTTACTGGAATCCTTTATATCTGAGAGCACAGGGCCACATGAAAGCAAACTGCTAGTTCAAGATCCAGGGAAATAAGAATTAATCATAAAGGACTGAATTAAATGATGAGGGAAAAATTGTGTGGTTTTAAAAATTTTCTATATTTCTGATGGTATATGAGGAAGCCCTTTTCATCTCTTCTCGGTGCATTCCTAATCCTCAATTTGGTACCTATGTGTTTATAGACTGAAATGAAACATTTCAAAACTAGTAACTGATTCTCACTGAACCTCAAAAATTCAGAAACAAGCAAACTCAACTATCTGATGCTTACAAAAACTCACTTTAAATTCAGTGGCATAAGTAGGTTTAAAGTAAAAGGACAGGAAAAGCTATATCGTGCAAACATTAATCCAAAAAGGCAGGTGTGACTGTATTAGGATCTGATAATGTAGACATTAGAGCAAAGAAAATTACCAGAAACAAACAGGGACATTAAGTAATAACAGAAGAATCATTCCAACAATAGTACACAATGATCCTAAATGTGTGCACACAAAACAATGGAATCTCAACACATAAGGCAAAATACATAAGGGAAAAATAGGTAGAGCTGAAAGAAGAAACAGACAAATCCATAAGTGTAATTGGAGACTTCAACACCTTCTTCTCAGCAACTTACAGAAACTAAACAGAAAATCAGCAAAGATATAAAAGATCTAAACAACACAATCAACGAACAGGATTTAATTGATACATATGGCACACTCCACCCAAGATGAGCAGAACACACATTTTTGCAAGCACCCATGGAACATGCAGCAAGGTAAACCATATCCTGCACCATAAAACAAACCTCAGCATATTTTAAAGATTAAAATTCTAGAGAGTGTTCTATAATAATAGAATCAAACTTGAAATCAATAGAAGAAACAACAGGGAAATTTCTAAATATGTGGAAAGTAAGCAACACATTTATTAATAATTCACATGTCAAAGAAGAATTCTCAAAGTAAATAAAATATATATATACAACTGAAAAAATGAAACTATAACATCAAAATATGAGGGTCAAAATTTGCAGCTACAAATCCTGCAGCCATTAAAGACATGATAAGGGAATACCATGAACAACTTTACACTCATATGTTCTATAACTTAGAAGAAAGGACCAATTTTTAGAAAACCATGATGACCAAAATTCACCAAGAAGAAATTGATAACCTGAAGATTCTTGTAACAATTGAACAGTTGTTGAAGAACAATTGTCCCTGTAACAATTGCTACAACAATCTAAAAATTGAAGACTTTGAATTCATAATTAATAAGGTCATGAAAGAAGAAATCTCCAGACCCAGATTATTTCTTGGGATAATTCTACCAACATTTAAAGAAAAATTAATATCAATTTTACACAGTCTCTTCCAGGAAAGAGAAAATGAGGGAATACTTCCCAACTCATTTTATGAGGCCGTACAAAATGGCCAAAGTCAGACAAACACAGTACAAAAAAAGAGAAAACTACAGACTAATATCTCTCATGAACTTAGATACAAAAATTATTTAACAAAATATTAGCACACTAATACAATAATGTATAAAAAGAATTATAGACCATGACCAAATGAGATTTATATCAGGTATGTAAGGCTGCTTCAGCATTTAAAAATATATCAAGGCAATCCAACATACCAACAAACTAAAGAAGAAAAATCACTGACCACATCAATTGACACAGAAAAAACATTTGACAAAACCCAAGAAACAATTATGATAAAAACTCTCAGCAAGTTAGCATCTACAAAAAAACTCTACAATAACATTACGCATAATGGTGAAAGACCTAGTGCTTTCCTCCTAAAATCAGGAACAAGGCAAACATGTCCACTTTGACCACTTATATTCAATATTGTACTGGAAGTTCTGGCCACTGCAGTAAAGCAAGAAAAAGAAACAAAAAGTATACTGATTCAAAAGGAAGAAATAAAATTGCCTCTGTTTCCAAATTACATGATTGTCTACGTAGAAAATCCCAAAGAATCTATGAAAGAAACTCCTAGAACTAATAAGTTAGTTCAGCAGCATTGTAGGACATAAGATCCACACACAAAAAGTAATTGAATTTCCATATACTAACAGTCAACATGAGGAAATCAATATTTAAAAACACAAAACCATTTACAATCATGCAAAAGAAAATGAAAAACATACATACATACTTAAATCATGTACAGGCTCGGTTTTGTGAAGATTACGAAATGATGAAAGTAATCAAAGATGACCTTAATAAAGGGAGACATACACCACATTTATGGGTTGGAAGTTTCAACATAATAAACATGATGATTCTTTACAAATTGATCTAGGTTTAATGCAAATCCCATCAAAATCCTGGCAAGGCTGCTCATAAGCAAAGATAAACTAATTATAAAATTTATGTGGGAAGGCACAAGCCATAGAACAACTAAAACAATC
>NW_025793898.1:0-1752 GCF_021613505.1 Equus quagga | reverse complement strand
ATACAGCTAAAGTAAGCAATAGTGTGATACTGGTTGAGGGACACAAAACCAATAGAACAGAATATATAACCTCAGAAGTAGACCCACACAAATATGATCAATTGTTTTTGAGCAAAAGTGCAAAAGCAATTAATGGAGGAAGGATAGCCTTTTCCACAAATGTTGCTAGAGCAATCACACATTTGTGATGGTTAATTTTATATGTCAACTTGTCTAGACTATGGCGTGCACTTGTTTGGTCAAACGCCAGTCCAGATTTTGCTGCGAAGGTAGGTTTTAGATGTGATTAACATTTAAGTCAGCAGACTTTGAATAAAGCAAATTACCCTCCATAATGTGGGTGACCTCATCCAATCAGTTGAAGGACATAAGAGCAAAGACTTTCCCCAAAGAAGGAATTCTCCCTGTGACTACAACCTAGAAACTCTGTCTGAGCGTCCATCCTGCTGCTCTGCAGAATTCAGACTCAAGAATGAAACATCAACTGTTACCTGAATTTCCATCCTGACTGCCTGACCTACAGACTTTGGACTTGCCAGCTCCCACAGATACATGAAATAACTCCTTAAAATAAATCACTCTCTCTCTGTAAATACATATATATATATATATATATATACACACACATATATATGGACACATATACATATATATGTGTATATATATGCATCAATATATGTATATTTATATATATCTGTAAATACATATATATGTACATATATATAAATGTATAAATATATATATATATATTTATACATATGCTATTGTTTCTGCTGGAGAACCTAATAAAACATCCAGGGACAAAAATAAAATCTTGGCCTAAATCTCACACCTTATTCAAAAATTTTACTCAAATATAGGACATTTAGAAAATTTGGGGGACTTGAGGGATAGTAAAGAGCTCTTTGAATTGACTTAAAAATGTTTACTCTGTGAAAGCCAATGTGAAGAGAATGAACATATAAGCTACTGATTGAAAGAAAATATTTGCAAAGCACATAACTGACAAAAGACTAGTATCCAGAATATATACAGAAATCTGAAAATTCAACAGTAAAAAAAAATACAACTAGAAAATGCACAAAGAGACTTCAAGAGACATTTCACTGACAAGGATATATAAATGGCAAATAAAGACATGAAAAGATATACATCATTAACCACTAAGGAAAAGCACATTAAAATCACAATAAGATATCACTAACCACCTATTAGAACAGCTAAAGTAAAAGTTAGTGATAATACCAAATGCTGGTGAGGATGCAGAGAAACTGGATCTCTCAAATATTGCTGGTAGGAATATAAAATGGTACAGCCACTTTGGAAAATAGATTTGCAATTCCTTATGAAATTAAGGATACTTTTGCCACAGAGCCTAGCAACTGTACTGCTGGGAATTTATCCCAAAGAAATGAAAACTTATGTCCACAAAAAAACCTACACACAAATATCAATAGCAACTTTATAATAACTGAAAACTGGAAACAACTCAAATACTCTTCAATATATGAATGGTTAAATAAATTGTGGTAAATCCATACAGCAACATACTACTCAACACCAAATATGAACAAAACTATTGACACGTGCAGTATCCTGGATGGATCCCAAGGACAATAGGCTGGGTGACAATAAATAACATCAACAGGTTACATGCATGATCCCATTATTGTAACAATTGCCAAATGACAAAATTTTAGAGATAGAAAACTGATTAGAACCAGGGGTTAGGGACACATGGGGAGAGGTGTA
>NW_025793897.1:0-8303 GCF_021613505.1 Equus quagga | reverse complement strand
AAACCTCAAATACCAGCAACAGGGCCAGACTCAAATGTCTAAAAAGGTGCAAACATAATTCTTCTCTTTATAATTACTCCCACTTTTTGTTTTACCAAAAATAGTCACAATAAAACTAACTTCTTTGTATTAAAGGTTTGGCCTGATTAAAGTATTTACATAAGGGAGAGTTTCCGAATTTTGGAGAGATCATGTAGAGAGAAAACATAAACGGTTTATCTTTATTCACAAATGTAACTTCCCAAAGAGCAAAGATTTCTTTTCTTTTCTTTTTGAGGAAGATTAGCCCTGAGCTAACTACTGCCAGTAATCCTCTTTTGCTGAGGAAGCTGGCCCTGAGCTCACATCCGTGCCCATCTTCCTCTACTTTCTATGTGGGACGCCTACGACAGCATGTCGTGCCAAGCAGTACCATGTCCGCACCCGGGATTTGAAAGGGCAAACCCTGTGCTGCCAAGACGCACAACGTGTGAACTTAACCGCTACACCACCGGGCAGGCCCCGAGAAAAGATTTCTTTAATTCTGTGGGGAAAAAAAAAATCATTACACATCCCCTCAGTTTATGCCATCCCATAGAATTAATACTTGTCCTGCTTGAATCAGTTTTCCCGTTAGTTTTCTCAACTTTCCCTGATGATTGAGGAGGATAAGGATGGTGATAATTGCAAGATGGGTTCAAGGTTTTCATTAAGGCTCGTATGGTTTGCCCAGGGAAGTGGGTGCTCCATCACCGGAAACTGGCAGATATACCCCACGTGGGAAAGACATTTTCAGACAGTTTTTTTGCCACTGTGAGGGCATCGGCCTGGTGGCAGGGGAAGGCTCCACCCCATCTGGAGAACATACATCCAGGAACAAGAACATGTTGGCAACCCATATTAAGTGTCAGTTGTACGAAATCCAGCTGCAGATGCTCCAAGCGTTCAGTGGGTGGAGGTCTGAGGCCTCCAGGGGCCGAAAGAGTTTCTTTAAATGTACTATCATGGGTGATGGAATGCAAACATTGAAAAATGGTGGTTTCCCAGGTCGCTGGGAAGAACCAAGTGGCCATCTTCAGCTTCGCAGAGCCCCACCTGTTCATTTAATTTACAGCCATTTACTTCCCATCTTCATTTCTCTGATCCAGGAGCAGACTGCTGCCATGTTACAAGCACATCACAATGGCAAAAGTCTGGCCACGAGGGGCTCTTCTTTGCAGAGGCAGAAAGGACTTCTTCCACATGTGCCACTATCTTTATGGATTGTGCTGTTGCTGCCTTTGCGTGAAAGTCAGCCAGGGCTTTCTCCTGCTGCTCAGGCTCAGTCCTTTTAGTGTGAGCCTCAACTTTGAGGAGTTTCATTTTATGAGTTTCCTTTCTATGAAGCATTTTTGCAAAAGCATCAGAGTAACTACCAATGACAAAGGACTTAAAAATGGCTCATTATAATGCAGTTAACAGAAATCTCGTCATTTCTCTGACAGCATTTTAAGATAACAACCAGAGTTATGGCAGACAGTGTTACATCAGGACTTATCAGATTTTTAGCAATTTCACATAATTTATGGAATATTTATATATCTATGCAAATGCAACAAAAGGCTTACTATTACTTGACAATGTTTCCTATGAAACGTAACATGTCAAATAAGCCTGAGTCTAGTAAATCTTTTGTAATGTTTCAAGTCAAAAATGTGTCATTTTGCATCTCATTTTGGGAAGATTATCAAAAAATAGTTTTGGAAGTGTTTAAGCCGCTTGTTAAAATAGAGTCATAAGTGTTACACTTTTTGTTGACATGATTCTAACGTTCTCTTCCTTTTCTCTTGACCCATCTCTGTCACAGACTTGCCTCATCTGATGACAACTGGTGAAATTGTTTCTGCTTAATGTAAGGAAGCCACAGTCCTGCAGGGAGTGTCAGGCCAGCTTCCAGGTGTCTGAGGCTGCCTTTGCCATTCTCATTGACTACATAATAAACACTGACATCCATATTTCTATGTATGGGGCACTGTTTTAAGTGTTTTCCATAAAGTGACTGAGTTAGCATATAGAAATCTACTTCTTCCTCAGAAACTCCAGACGGTAGACACTTTATTATCTATACATCTATATGAGTTAACTCAGGAGATAACTATGAATGTAGGTGATTTGCCAGAAGTCACCAAGCTGGGAAGGAAATGCAGGATCGTGACGAGACCCTAGCCTCTCTTTCTGAGTGTGTACTCATTGTCTGGTGCGAAATATTGAGTATCCCTCATATGCCATGCACTCTAGGCTGAAAACAGAGTTACTTTCCACACTAATGTAAGCTGTGCAGGCACTTGCCCACAGATCCTCAAGCTCTCTGCTCCCAACCTGCTCAGACACACCCCTACCCTGGCAGTCCAGGGCTGTCACCCTCCTTAGGCTGCAGTGACGGTCTCTCTAGGGTTTGTGTGTAGTGTTTTCCTAAGTCTTCCTGCGCCTCTGTGGCTGCACATGACTAGGCATCGCCTGGTGAGTTGATGCCACTACAGAGGAAAGTCCATTCTAACACTGGTTGGAATCCCTTAGGTACAGGTATCCTCTCTCGAAAGACTGTACCTTTCTGTACGTTTATTGACCATTTCCTCTCTCAAGTCCCTGGAGGACTAGTCACCTTACACATCCTCTGACCCATAAAGCCCTACCAGGTCCATCAAAATACAAGACATCCATCGATGCCCAGGGCCAGAGAAGGATCCCTGGAGGCCATCTGACACAGAGGGAGAAACTGACCTCTGTCAACAGGAGCAGACGAGAACTGTAAGTGGTCAGAATGAAGAGAGAAAGCATGGTCCATTTGTCATCCAGTGGAAATTACACAAGGGAACATCGCTGGGCAGGAGCATCAGCAATCAATTACCCATCTGTCATGTAGGCAAATGGCCCGTGGATATTCAGCACAACTACCAGCAACAAGACGACCGAGAAGATGTCTCTATTCTGATATTGCTTTCACGTTAAGCCACTGAGAGCTCTGTGGAGAACAAACATTTAGAAGCAGCATTTCCAGGAATTAGTAGACTTTACTCAAGTTGGTTATGTCTGTAAACTGAAGCTCCCTCTCCTAACTCATTCCCACCACAACTAAGTGCTCACCTCACCAAGAATGCTGGTGGTTCTACTTGTCCACAGGGAACTAGGAAAGATGTGTGTCCAGTTCTGCCTCCCACACTGCTCATGTGCAGGAGCCTGACTCCTGGGGATCTCTGGCTGGAGACCACTGAAGTGAGCAATATTTGCGTTTTCACTATTAGGAATGAAGAACTCATTTTAATGAAAAAAGTTGATAGCTATGTAGGAAGGTCAGAAAAACACACCACAATGAAAAATGTCAGGAAGTATACATATTTAGTACTACTATCCCAGAATATATACAGAAAAGTCGACATAATTACAAAAATAAAAATGTATAGTTGGATATTTTAACCTATTCTCTCAGTTAATGAAACATAAAACAGAATAGCACTTGTAAGTATACAACAGTTTTCAAAATAAAGGTAATGTGCTCTCATGAGGAAACAATGTAGATTACCATCTTCTACAGAAAATGCAATTTTCATTGAACAGAAAAAAACATGAAAGACTTAAACACGGGGTAATCACACATAAACTGTAAAGTAAACAGTGCATTTATCATTTACAGAGCAGGCAGATGTAAGAGAAAACTCTCACAAACAGCCAAGTATGTTCACAAATTCTGCTTTCAATCATGAAACTATTCAGAAAGAAGAAATGCAGCATAGTGCAGGCTCTCAACTATGCAACCAAGGAAGTAAGTTTCCTCCACTTGCAGCTGCAAAATTAAATTTGTCAGTGTGGAGGCAGGAAACAGGGCCACTATTAGACAACAAGATGCTCCCCACAGAATTCACATAATTAGAAGCCTTGAAGATGAAGTGTGTCAAAAATGAGAAGATAACTAAGTGTGACAACCTAAAGAAGTGACCTGATGGACACCAAAGAGCTACATGAAAATGCAAGTAACTGTGTGAATCTGTAAACCAAAGAGGGTCCACAATGGGGGAGCTTCTGGGAAAGTCTGTAGGATCTGGTGCCTGAGAGGGGACTGACGTCAAACATGGTGTTTGGTTGGGGCTGTTCCAGACGGGCAGAGCCAGAAGTCAGAAAAGTGGGCTGTGACGCAGGCCCCCTAGGGTCCCAGGCACCTTTGTCTCCTGACGGGACAGGAGAACTGAGAATCATGGCTTCTTCACTTCTTTCCAAACCTCGTGTGTCCTCCTCTGCTCGTGAACTTTAACTCAGAGCCACAAACAGAAGGACTCTGGGACACACGGTTTCCCACCTTCCCCAAGGTGACAGCACAATTCAATAGAAGCATCTGGACACCAGGCTTCATGAAAATTTCCAACCAAGATCAAGGAGAATGAGCAGACACCGATTTTGAATATAATCCCATGAGACTGTCCTCTCAAGATCTTTCCATAATTACTAATTTCTGTGAGGAACAGATGACGTATCTACTAGCAACAATCAAAAGTGGAAGATACATCTTTCAATAATAAAGAATTCAGGGGAGAGTAGATATCAAGTCAGAAAACTCCCTGCAACAGTGGACCAGAAAAGAAATTTCAACAATACAGGTCTCATACCATCATCATCACATACCAGGAGCATAATGGAAAGAAAGAAAACACAGTTCATCCAAAATAATACCAAGTTGCACATGGAAAAACACCCCTAAAAACAAAAACCACTGTCATCCCTGGACCCAAAAGACACTGTGACACAAAATAGACAAGTGTCATATAACAGTACAATTATTTAAAGTCCAAGATAACAAAATATGTGTAGTACAGATGGTGGGGTCATAGACAGATATTCTAATCTTGACTTCATATCAGCAATGTGAACTAGAAACCAATACACTGGGGGTCCCAAGTAAGAATGAGACACAAAGACAAAATCACATTTCTAACATTTAAAGGCTTTTTGTCCTCCCCTGAGTTCCCATGTACAAAATAGATGAAATGCGACACTTGAAGGTTTTCCCACATTCTTCCAATTTTTAACCTGTCTCTCCAGTGTGTTTGCTTGCATTTAAAACAGGTTCTAAGGGAGAATGAAGGCTTCCCCTCAGTCCTTGTATGCAGAGTTACCATCCAGTGTGTGTTCTCACATGTACTTGTAGAGACGTGACATACTTGAAGGCTTTCCCACAGTGCTGACATTCATTCCCTGTCTTGCCAGTGTGTGTCCTCATGTGTGCGCCCCAGTTATTGGAATACTTGTAAACTTTCCCACATTCTTGACATTCATAGGGTCTCTCTCCACTGTGTGTCCTCCCATGCACTCGAAGGTTTGCACGATGTCTAAAGGCTTTCCCACACTGCTGACATTCATAGGGTCTCTCCCCAGTGTGCATCCTCAGATGTCCTCGAAGGCAGGAGAGGGAGCTCAAGGTTTTCCCACAGTGCTGACACTCAAAGGGTCTCTCCCCAGTATGCGTTCTCACATGTGCTTGCAAAGAGCAGGGAAGACCAAAAGCTTTCTCACAGTGCTGACACTTGTGGGGTCTCTCCCCAGTGTGTGTTCTCCTATGTACTTGCAAGGAGGAGGAACAAATGAAAGCTTTCCCACAGTGCTGACACACATAGGGTCTCTCTCCAGTGTGCATCCTCACATGTCTTCGAAGGGAAGACAGGAAGCAGAAGGCTTTCCCACAATGCTGACATTCATGGGGTCTCTCACCAGTGTGTGTTCTCACATGTACTCGCAGGGAGGACGAACGACTGAAAGCTTTCCCACACAGCTGACACTCATAGGGTCTCTCCCCAGTGTGCGTTCTAATATGTACTTGAAGGGAGGCCACGTGACTGAAGGCTTTCCCACAAGTCCAGCATTCAGTGGGTTTCCCTCCAAAGTGCCTTCGCATATGTACAAGAAAGTATGAGAAGCGACTGAAGGCCTCCCCACATTCTTTACATTCGTAGTGTTTGTCTCTAGCATGAGTTCTCACATGTCGTAATAGGTAGGAGTCATACATAAAGGATTTCCCACAAACTGTACACGCATGGGTTTTCTCTCCACAGTGACCTCTGTCATGTTCCTGTAAGGATGAGGCGCAAGTGTAAACTTGTCCACATTTCTTACACTCAAAAGATTTTTTTCTATGGAGCCTCTTCACAGGTCTCTTAGATGCTCTCCCAGTATCCTGACGCCTTTTACAGGGTTTATCTACACTGTCTCTTTCCACATGAGTGCTTAGGCAAGAGACACAACTGCAGGCCCGCCCACATTCCTCACATGGATGAGGTTTGTGTCCAGTGTGAGGTCTTTGCTGATTCTTTAGGAGAGAACAATCCCTGAGAGCTTTTCCACACTTCATGCATTCACCAGGTTTAACTCCAGTCGGATATGTCTCACACACTGGAAGGTCTGTAATCTGGTTCAGGGTTTCTCCACAGCCATCACCTTCATTACTTCCACGGAGACTCTGCACCAAATGGCTCCTGTTCAAAATATGAAGCATACTGTGAGGGACTGATGATTGTAAGTGATTTCTTTACTCATCACTTACTGACAGTTATTAATGATAATTTTGACTATGTATTTGTCATTTTCAATGAAAAGGAATGTCTTTGGCCCTGTCTGGTTCGGTACAAAGGGGAAAAGCTGAATGCTCTGCCTGAGGCCTCAAATATAGCCATAACTTTCAGTCTTTATTATGTACAGTGTCACCTGATAAATGCAACTGAATTATGTTTTAGACACTCAATTTCTACATCACATTTATATGTAAATATCTTCTGAAAATTGTCTCAGGACACAAATGTTTAGCTACGATTTTACTTTTTCTTTAAGTGAGTCTAACCCTCTGCTGGGACCCCTTCCTCCTGTGGGAATGCCACTCACCTCACAGGCCTCTCCTGGGCTGGGTGATCTCCAATGTTCTGAAATGTCCAGTTTTTGCCAAAAACAGACCGGCACTCACATCTTATGAACCTTACTATTTTCTCTTCGCTGGCTGTTTTATTCTCCAATATACCCTGCTGAAGTCTCAATCCACTGGTTTTAACTTGAGGGCAACAATCTACAACAATTGGTGCCATAGTTTAATTTCTTGGGAAAGAAATGGTGGGATAAAGGAAAGAAAACAGACGATATGTGGATTTATTTTCATACACTGATCCAAAGATGTAAACCAATTTTATGAGGAAGAACGGACATACGAGTAAAGAAAAATTCTCAGGACCTCAGCTACCTGGCACTTTGGCAAGAGCAAGGGAAATGAGCCAAAATGGCAGTCTGTTCACTAAGAAATACTGCAAAACACATGGAGAGTGACATTGAGATAAGAATGATCATAAAAGCAAAATAGGATGGAACTGCGCAAACGCACATCCCCACGAGCTCCTTGTATAACAAGAAATGCAGAAGGTCTTCCCCAGGCGGCCAGGAGGGACAAAAAGTCAGCAGGGAAGCCAGGGAAGTTACACGTGACCCTTCTCACACAGTGGCTGAGTCCCATTTCTAAGGGACGTGTCCAAACGTCAGTCCTTCCTCCAGAGCCTGCTCCTCCCGAGGGTGCTTGCTCTCCATGAGAGCAGTCTCTCCCCAGTGTGCATTCTCTCCTGTTCCTGGAGGGATGAGGGAAAACAGAAAGCTTCCCACACTCAGGACATTCACCGGGTTTCACTCCACTGTGTGCTTTTGTGTGTCTTCTAAAGTTACTGGGGCAACCCAAGGTTTTCCATCACTTACAGAAATAAGGTTTCTTTCTAGTGGGTGCTGACACAGAGGTCCCAGATGGATCCTCTCTCCACTGCCCCAGCTGCCATGGCAGATGGATGGTGAGGGCAGCTGGTGACAGGTCACAGGGAAGAGCTCACCATGAAGGATGATGCAGGGCAACAAACAGTCCATGAGCCAGGCCCATACTCTAGTCTTCAAGGCCAGTGAGTATGCATAAGCATGGGGTGAACTGTAGCAAGATTACCATGTCACCTGGGTATTAACCAGAGCGGAACACACAGGGGTGGAAACCATAAAGCTGACCCAAAGTGACACTGGAGATGATATTCATGCTTATAAAATTCGGACATCTTAGACTTTTGTTCAAGTAACAAAAAGTCCATTTAATACATGAAATGTTTTTGTGGAAAAGCTATGTGACTCTAGGTGGTTCTATGAAGGCTTGGACTGTGTCTCTCTTTTTTCAAACATGTTCCCCTTTCATGGCCCCAATAAGAAAGAACAAGTGTAAGAAACACCTGTTCCCTCCCAGACTAAGAAGGCGTGAAGCCGTCCTCACCCACGGAGGCCAGGTTCCTGCAGGT
>NW_025793896.1:0-26157 GCF_021613505.1 Equus quagga | reverse complement strand
CTCTTCCCTCCACCAGAAATGTCTTCCCACACCAGCACCTTTTCACCAGAGTTGCAGCTGGCTCCCTCAGGTCACTCGGACCTTATTCTGTCCTGTCCAAAATACACATATACACACACACACACTCTATATATATATAGGTAATCAATATGTAAATATGCAAGTGTGAAAATAGATAACATTTAAACATAAAAAGATGTAAAGAAAAATGCAAATTCACATACTAAAAATAAAAATACATATTATGTATTGTAATAACGTGTATACATAGAATTTAACATAAAATAATTTACATTATATGTGAGTTTGACTTATTTGCTATGTTTGTCCCCTCACTTAGAATATCACTCTATGAAGCACACATATCTTTAGTTCAGTGCCCTGCTGTGACATAACACATGGAGGAAGCCCCATGCTTGTCCCCCTCTTCCCATCTCGAGGCTCTCCCAATTCTGCAATACTGCACCTAGAAACCTTCTTTGAACCCCCAGCCAGATAGTTGGGAGGAGTGCAGCACACTGAAGGAACCACACCCTAGGACAGCATGCAGTACTGAAGCGGCACCCATGTTGAAGTCCCTCTTTGGGGGCAGGCTTGATAGGACAGCCCAGCCTCTGGGGTCCTCTCTGGCTTCATGTGTCAAACTTGGCTGAAACCAGATCCTTGTTCTTGGTGGTGAAGCGTCACCTGCTCTGCTGCTTTGTAGCTTTGGCATACGACCAACAGGAAGGCGAGCCTCTGCCCAGAGCAGCAAGTCAGCAGGAGTACCGGCACCCTGGCAATGGGCATCTGTGGGACGGGGTCTGAAATTCAGGCATCCCCCCCATGTGTGCATTTGGGTCTGCGGACCTGAGTGACACTTAGGGGGTGTCCCTTTTGGAGAGGACCTAAAGGAAGTGGTGTTTTGTTGGGGGGGGGGGGTGGGATTTGGGAGTCTCTTAGAGGGAGACCCCTTCTAAGAGAGGATCTAGGGTTATTTGGGGGCAGGTCCCTAGTGTCCATGTTTGGACAGCATGCAGTATTGGGGAGTTCCTCAAAGGGGAGGCGGATTTGGGTGGAATTTGACGTTTCCCATCAAGGCAGGATTTAGGAGGGTTTGTTTTAGTAAGGCTTCTGGTGAAAGTGTTTGGGGAGTTTTGCAACCTGTGTTCTGTGATGGGGTTCTGCTAGCACTTGAGGACCTGGGACAATGAGATTGGACACACGGGGGCCACATTTTTCTTTCTTTCTTTCTTTCTTTTTGTTTTTTTGAAGAGCAGACTCTAATTCAGGTTGAGAAGGGACAGTGGAGCCCAGTCCACTAGGTTCTTGCTGAGAAGCAGGGTGCCATCATGCCTTCGTTGGCTGCGGCACTATTCATCATTCATGGTGAGATGGGGACCTCCTTGCCAGGGAAAGAGGAAGGAGAGCTGCTTTGAAGGAGCAGAGATATTACTGTTCCAAACTTTATGAATTGGTTATTTGTGAGGGAGAGCAGATGCCCAAAGGGAGAGGCCCCTTTTAGGACGGTTGCACCTATGTCTTGAAGAATATGGCCTTTGCTTGCTCACGTACATAAACCACGTACAGCTTCCATTTACAGGTTACAGCGGTTTTAAGCCTTGCCTTTAGTGAAGGAGTGGGGAATCCTGTACACATGAAGGGCAAGGCCCTTTGTTCCAGTATGTCAGGAAGAGTTAGCTGCAAAGGCCCTGAATGCAAATTCCAGTACTGTTCTTTGCCACCTATGTGATCTTGGGCAGTCTTGTTTACGCACCCATAGGTGGCTAGGAGGATCATGAGAGTAAGGATAGCAAATACTTGTTAAGCACCTTCCAGTGTGGGAGGAGGGAACCCTAGAATGTAAGTCTTAACCAGATGTCATAATTCCACATAATTTAACAGTACTGCTAGTACTAATGTTAATTACACAACACTTACTGTGTATCACATAATGTTTCCAGCACTTTTTACATATTAACTCATTTAAACCCTATCACAGGGAAGCTAGTATTATTTTCTTCCCATTTTCGGGATGAGGAAACTGAGGCCCAGAGAGGCGAAGTGTCTGCCCCCAGATCACACAGTGCAATTAGTGAACAGAAATGACTGCAGTGAGGTTCCAAGACCTCTCTCAGGTCACCTTTGAGCTGAGACACGAAAGAACCTTTGTCTCTTCCTCAGGAAGGAGAGCTAATAAGTATTGCCAGGGAGGGATGAAGTAAGGAGCTCCCAAATTTCTCTCCGCCACAAAAACACAAAATTACTACAAAGTTGTCATAATCAACTTTTTCAGAACTCTGGAAACTGAGAAAATTTTGCAGGAACCAGAGAACTGTTTGCTTGTTTGTTTTTTAAAATATGACCGATTCTTGGTGAGAGCAGCACGCTTAGTAAACTTTGCCCTGTCCTACTCCCATCCTCCTCTTCCCAGCTGCATGGTAGCCTTGAAAAACAACAGCCTGCTCTCCTCTGGCATCCTGGCAGCCACCACGGGCAGGGGAACAAAGCCAGAGCTCTTTCAATACATCACTCCCGAGCATTCGGCATTATTCTACCTGTCGGACGTGCTCCTTGGAAGACTTCACTTGCAAGGCTGTCTATCTCTGAGCTGCTTTGGAGTTTGCCCCGGGCAAATAAACTTCACCCTGGGGAGCTGCCAAAACAGTGGAAGCAGCAGAAAGGAAATCTGAGGAAGCCGTGGCAAGAGACACCCCTATTTGATGAAAAACATCAACCTCCACATCCAACCAGCTAAACAAACTCAAAGCAGGATCAAAGCAAAGAGATCCGAACCACGACGCATAATCACACTACTGAAAGCCTGAGACAGAGGGAGAATCTTGAGGGCAGCCAGGGACAATCAAGTCCTCACACACAAGAGATTGTCAATTAGATTAACAACTGATGACGTCTCAGCAGAAACCACGTAGGCCGGGAGGCAGTGGGACGACATATTCAAAGCGCTGAAAGAAAAAACTGTCAGCCAAGGATTTTATATCCAGCAGAACTATCTTTTGGAAAACGAAGACAAAATTTGCACAAGCCCAGAAAACAAAAACTGAGAGAACTCACTGCTAACATATCTGCCCTCTGAGAAGGGAGAATTCCTGAAGGGAGTCCTTCAGACTAAAACGAAAGAAGATTCAATGGTGACTGAAAGCCGCAGAGAGAAGGAGCATCAGGAAAACTAACTACACGGGTCAATTCAGAAAACGGCTTAAATGTATTTTTTGTTGCTGTTTGAGCCGTGGTAGGCCGAATAATAGCCCCAAAATAGATCGACACTCTAATCCCCAGAACCCATGAACGTTGTTTTATGTAGCTAAAGGGACTTTGCAGATACGATTCAATGTAGAATCTTGAGATGGGGAAATTATCTTGAGTCATCTGGGACGGTCCAATCAACCCAAAAAGGTGTTTCTCAGGGGAATGCAGGGGGAGTCAGAAGAGAAGGCAGTGTGATGACAGAGGCAGAGAATGAAGCCACGTTGTCTGCAGGTAGAGAAAGGACCCACTAGCCGGGGAATCCAGGCAGCCCCTAAGCAGAAAAGGCAAGCAAGGAAACAAACAAGTAAATTAACTAATCCAGCAGAGCCTCCAGACGGAGCCAGTCCTGCCAGCACCTTGACATTGACCCAGTAAAACGGATTTTGGCCTTCTGGCACCCAGAACTCTAAAAGAATAATTGCTGTTGCTTTAAGCGGCGAAATTTGTTACAGCAGCAGTAGCAAACTAACGCAGTAAGCTTTTCTTCTCTTACTGAGTTTAAAACGCACGTGCATAGAAAAATAATTAGAAATCGGTGCTGATGGGAACACAGTGTATGAAAATGCGATTTGTGAAAACAGCAAGACAAAGACCAGGTCGATGATGTATCCCATGCAGGCAAAGCTTTCACACACTTTTGAAATTAAACCGGCCTTAACGCGAACTAGCCGGTTAGAGTTTAAGACGTCAACCGTAATCTCCAGAGCAGCAACAATGAGTCCAAATGACTCAAAGGCAATGAGTCTAAGACATACAGGGAAAGCAAAAACACAATTAAAGTGGCGCACGAGAAGAGCTCCAACCACACGACAGAGATTGGCCTCCGCTGCAAGTGTTTCCAGCCTGGACTTCCCCGGTGTCCGGTACCCCTGGCATGCGCGTATTTCCCGACCAAAAAGCTTGCCTTGCGGGTCAACCCCGCCTTCCGCCCTCATCGCGACCTCCCACCGGGCCCTACCCGCCCACCAAGCAACACCCACTTTCCCAGACGCGGGCTCCAGACGGGGCTGCCCGCCTCCTGCCGACAGCCTACGTAATAAGCCACAAGGCGCTGCTGACGTCAGACATGATTCACGACGCGGTGGCGCCGCGAATTGGGGCAAGGTTTTGCTTGGGCTTCCAGCTCAGCGGCCGCCATCTTGTTTCGGCCGTTGAGGGACAGGGGCCGTCGTCCGTGGAAGGGCCGGCCGGGAGAGAGGAAGAAGGCGGCGGCCGCTGCAGCTCTCCGCTGACCCGTCGCTGGGGGCAGGACGAGTGAAAGGAGGGCGGCGGCCGGGTTTGGCTTCGGCTGCTTGACCACTTGGCGGCGCAGCGACCCGGCGACCTGGCGTTGGTAAAAAACGGCCTTTCTGGGCGCCTCGACCCGGGCGGGGGTGTCGGGAGGCCTCGGAGGGGCCTGAGCAGGGCTGACGTCGCCGCGAGGGGCCGGCCCCAGGGCGGGGCGGCGTTTCCCGCTCTCCCGCGGGGTTGAGAAATGTAACCTGTGGCTCCGGAGGCCCAGTACCTGCTTTTAGAGCCTCGGGCCCAGCAACCTTCTTCCCTCCCCGGACCGGCGTCTTCTGTCGGCAGCTCCAGCATAGCTAGTCAACGCGTGCCCTTAAAGGCCTTAAAGCAGAATTTTCTCTCAGCCGCTGCTATTTGTCCTCACGGCTTCCAAGAGGGACCAGACCCCTGGGAGGGTCTGTTTCTCGCTCTCACTGCCCCTGCAAGAGAGCTTTCTGTAACGTCTGTCTTCAGACGTCACTCCCCTCCCTGGTCTCCTCCTGCCACCCTCACCTTCCGAAGCTAAGAACAGGACCAGACCCTGTGGAAGACCACGTGGGCCTGGCCCTCTGTCGGAGGCCCCTTCGTCACATCTCACCCTGACTGCAGCCTCGTCCCTCAGAGATCCCGCTGGACCCGCCTTTCTCCTCAGAGGTGTTGGTTTCAGCGTTGGTCTTAGAGGCTTGCCCTGAAAGACGTCTTCCTTTCTGCGTCACCTTCAGAGACATCCCTGGACCCGCGTTTGTACTCAGTGGCTCACCTCCCCTAGTCCCACCTAAGTGTCTTCCATCAGAAACCCCTGCGGGTCCCACGGTGTCCTTGCGTGGCACGCCGCCACTATCTGCTTCTGGAGAATAACCCCTCTTCCATGGCCCCAGCCCTCTCTTCGGGTAACCCGCAGGTGTCTTCCCAGATTTTGCTCCCAACCACTCCTGTCAGAGACTCACCTTCCCAGCCTCACCGTGGGCCCACCTGTGGTTCAAAAGCCAGCGGGTTTCCCAGCTTGTCTCAAGGTTCCTTCTCCCCACACGGGGCCTTAGACTTTGCCGTCAGACCTGTCAGGGTCCCCAGCCTCCTCAGTCGAGGCACTCAGCTTCTGCTTTCAGCCCCACGGGACCGCCCAGCATCATCAGACATCTCCTCCCCCAACAGGCTTCCACCAGAGTAGATCCCCTTCCCCGCGTCTACTTAGCCTCCGCGGGACCCAACGCTACTGGTCAGAGAAACCCAGCCCAACTTCAGGACCTGGCCAGAGTCTGCTCCCTCTGCCTTTTCGGCCTGAACTGTCTGAGCTCAGCCTCCTCTTTCCATCCCCTCCGAGCAGCCCCAGTACCCAGCATGTCTTCTTTATCCTCCTCTTCTCAAGATGGGGACCGTAGTGCATAAGTCCTTGTGTCTCCCAGAGTTGCTGCTAAGCAAGAGAAAAGCCTGTGCACGTCTGGCTCACCTCTGACCCTTTCCCTTCAGACGTCCACCTTGCCACTATCCGAGAAACGCTGTGCGTCTGGGCCTGATCCAAAACCGAGCTCTGACTGCTCCTCTGCCTGTTCTGTCAGGCTCAGAGTGTCCACAGGACCAACCAACGTGAGTGTCTTCTCCCCGGACACTTGTAGGTGGGGGGTAGGGTGGTCGCTGGGAACCTGCCTCCTCTGTAACCTGTCTCAGCTCCGTTCCTGCTGCCGCCTTGAAAGTGTTTTTTCCCTCCATTCGTAGGGAATGCCCAGAAAAGGCAGTGGCACAGACATAGATGAGGGTCTTTACTCCCGGCAGCTGTAAGTGGCGGAGCCTGGAGATGTGAGGTGGGACGGCGTGCAGAGACGTTAGCAGCGGGTGGGCCAGGCCCTGACCCAGAATCTTCCCTAACCTGGCAGGTATGTGCTGGGCCACGAGGCAATGAAGCATCTCCAGACATCCACTGTGCTGGTGTCAGGACTTCGGGGCCTAGGCGTGGAGATCGCCAAGAACATCATCCTTGGTGGTGTCAGAGCTGTCACCCTACATGACCAGGGTGTTGCCCAGTGGGCTGACCTCTCCTCCCAGGTACCTCTTTCTTGCTCCCGTCCCTTTGCCCAGACACCCAGCCGCCTGGGCTCTGCATGCACTTCACTTCGTCCCTTCCTGCACCCTCTTTTTAGTTCTACCTGCAGGAGGAGGACATCGGTAAAAACCGGGCTGAGGCATCACAGCCCCGCCTTGCTGAGCTCAACAGCTATGTGGCCGTCAGCACCTATGCTGGGGCCCTCGTTGAGGACTTCCTCGGTGGTTTCCAGGTACCCTGGAGCATCACCCTCCTGCCTGCCTGATTTTCCGAGCTCCTGTTTCTGGCTGGCTGGTTCAGTGTTTATTTAATGGGCTAGGCCTGTGTGTCAGGGTTTGTGCCGAGAGGCTAGGGGATACTGGCAGGAGTCAGACCCTGGACCCGTCCTTGCGGGAACTCCTCCCTTTTCAGGAGGGAAGAAGCGGCCGGATGTTGTGACCTCGTGGTCATGAACACTGAGCTCTGAAGCCAAACGGCCTAGGTGTGTGAGGATCTAGCTCTTTGAGTTGTGTGACGTGGACGAGTACCTTAGTCTTGTCTCCCTTAATTTTTCCTGTCCGGTAGAACAGGAACAGTAGCAATACAGACCTGAGAGTTTTTGTGAGAATAGCAGCTGGCACATGCTGAGCTTCATCTGGGCGTTTGTTAAATGGCTGGACTGGAAAGGGGAGCTGTGGGTGGTGATACACGGCCCTGGGGTTTCCCAGAGGACTAGGGTGCTGGAACTCCTGATGTAGGAGTAGGAATTCATCCTGGTGAGTAGGGAAGAGAGTTCAGACAGAGAGATCCCTGTAGGGTATGGCTGAGCAGGTGCGGGAGTTTTTGTTTTGTTCTGTTTTGTTGAGAGTTGAAGCAAGTGTGTGTGGCATGGAGGGGTGAGCTTAGCCTTTGAGAACAGTGTGTCCCTCATTTTTTATCTCCCAGGGCACTTCAGGGTTGTAGACAGGCAGGAGTGCGTGTTTGTCAAATAAGAGAGTGACTTGGTCTTCAGACTCTGTCCTCCCATGTCTCTACCTTTTCTTGGCGTAGTCCGGGGATTCATATTTAGCTGCACTGGGTCTCACCCTCACTGAGGGTGACACGCATGGATCCTTTATAAATGTTTCTGGGAGACGACTGACCCAGCAAAGCTTGAGTCTGGACCCCCCGCAGACCCCTGGCCTGCCTGACCTTCACCCATCCCTGGCCTGCCTTTCACCTTTATTTTCTTACTCCCCTTCACCCCAGTGCCAGGCGCTGCCTGAGCCTCCTTGTCTTTATAGGTGGTGGTCCTTACCAACACTCCCTTGGAGGACCAGCTGCAGGTGGGTGAGTTCTGTCACAGCCATGGAATCAAGCTGGTGGTGGCAGACACGCGGGGCCTGTTTGGGTGAGTGCCTGCCCCTCCTTTTCTCCCCAGCCCCTGCCAGGCCCAGGCCAAGACCCCGTGGCTCCCACTGCCCTCGTGCTCCTCCCAGCCAACTAGGTTTTCGATTCTGCATGTTCAGCTCTCCCCGTGTGGCACGAGCGCCCCCTGATTGCCAGCGGTGATGGGCTGAGTTTGCTTAGCAAGCTTTTGCTGCTGCTTGCAGGCCTTCGAGTCCCTGTGTGCGTGGGTCTCAGGCACCAGTCCTCTTGTCTCCCTCTACAGGCAGTTGTTCTGTGACTTTGGAGAGGAAATGATCCTCACAGATTGCGATGGGCAGCAGCCACTCAGTGCTGTGGTTTCTATGGTTACCAAGGTAAGGGGCTTGGCCCCAGCGGTGCTGGCAGGCAGGTAGGCAGGTGGGCAGCAGTAGTCCTCCCTGTCTGATCCTGGTACCCTGAGCGTACCTCTGAGGCTGGCGTCTCTTCCAACCAGGACAACCCCGGTGTTGTTACCTGCCTGGATGAGGCCCGGCACGGATTTGAGAGCGGCGACTTTGTCTCCTTCACGGAAGTCCAGGGCATGAATGAACTCAATGGCACCTCCCCCATAGAGATCAAAGTCCTGGGTATGTCAAGGCTGGGGGCAGGAAATGGTTGCCTGGAGCAAGGGGAGAGTTGTCCTGTGGTGTGGGCTGGACCAGAGGCCCAGAGGTGACACATACGTGTAGTCTGAACCACACCAAAGGCCCAGAGGCGATGCCTCTCTGAAGTCTGAGCTAGGACTTAGGAGAGATGTGTCCATGGGGCCTGACTAAAGAGGTGTGAACCGAACTAGAGGCAGAAGAGGTTTGTGCCGCTAGTGTTTGATTCCCTTTCTCTTTTGGTTTCTTGGCTAGACCTCTGCTCTTTAGGTGTTTGCTTTAGAATTTATAGTATACAACTTTGTGTGTACTTGGCATAGTCTCTAAGAAATACTTCATTGCCGCAAATATCATAAAGAACCTTACAACAAAATATTTCCATTCCCTGGTTCACCATTTGCTGTTGCCATATATGTTGCATGTCATAAGCTCTGTAATAGAATATCTTTGGTTTAACAGTTATCTTTTTTAAATTTTTTGGTTTTTTTCCTTTTTCTCCCCAAAGCCCCCGGCACGTAGTTGTATCTTCTTCGTTGTGGGCCCTTCTAGTTGTGGCATGCGGGACGCTGCCTCAGCGTGGTTTGATGAGCAGTGCTGTATCCGCGCCCGGGATTCGAACCAACGAAACACTGGGCCGCCTGCAGGGGAGCTCACGAACTTAACCACTCAGCCATGGGGCCAGCCCCTAACAGTTATCTTTTTAAGGGGATTTAAAGAGTACAAAAGAAAGTTTGCATTCACTCACCTGTCACCATGTCCAGTGTTCTTCTTTTCTGTGGATCCAGATTTATGTCTGATACCATTTTTCTTCTACCTGAGGATGTCCTTTAACATATGTTGTAGTGTTACAGATGGAGATTCTTCTGGCTTTTTAATGCTTCAAATTGTGTTTAGTCTGCCCACGGTTGAGAAAGATATTTTTGTAGTGTACGTAGAATAGAGTTTTTCTTTTATTGGCTTAAATATGCCGTTCTATTGCTTGCATCATTTTCTACAGGAAGTCTGCTGGCATTCTAACCCTGTTCTTCTGTATGTAATGTGCTTATTTTCTCTGTCACTGATTTTATGCAGTGTGGTTATGATGCACGTGACTGTAGTTTTTTCCATGTTTCTTTCGCTCGGGGTTTCTGGTTTTATCAATGTGGAAAAATTAGTGGCCGTGATTTGTTTTTCAAAATAGCACCTACTGACCCCCTCCCAGCCCATTTCCTCTTTCCAGCATTCCAGTTACATGTATATTAAGCCAGCTGTCTTTTCTTGTCTTTTTTCCCCTGTTTGGTCTGTTTTGGATAGTTTCTGTTACTATGTCAGGTTTACTTATCTTTTCTTGAGTTAATTTGTTAATCCCATCCGCTGTATAAAATCAGTAGATAAGGACATTAAAACAGCTATTATGAATATCTTACGTATATGTCCACGTAGCTTTAGAAAATGATGATATGTTAAGGAGAGACTTGGAAGATAGAAAAAAAGATACAAACTGCCAGAAGTGCAAAATTCATGTAACCTCACGTAGTGAGTCCCAGCAGAGGTGTGAGGCCAATTTTGAGGAAATAATCACCAAAAAATTTACAAATTTGCTGAAAAACCCAAGCCACAGATTCACGGTCTGGGAATTTGTGGTGGGTGAAAGACACCTGTGAATGTTACATTTATGGAGCTGGGTTTTTTTGTGTCCCTTCAGTCTTTTTGAGCTTTGTTCCGGATAAATTACCTAGTTTCCTGTTGGATCCCTTCAGGGCTTACTTTTCTGTCCTCTTGAGTGACGTTTAGGCATAGGTTAGCTGTGGTGCCTGAACTAGATCCTGGGGCATAAGAGATCACGGTTTCTGTTGTCTGGACGGAGCTTGGAGCAGAGGCCTCCTGTGTTTGAGCTGCGGTGGTGTTTTCATTCCTGTTTTGATGGGGCTGTTGATCTTGGGTGGTGGGGGCGGGAGGGCTGGTGCGTGGACTGACAGATATCCCTGCATCCTTTTTATTCCCCAGGTCCTTACACCTTTAGTATCTGTGATACCTCCAGCTTCTCTGACTACATCCGTGGAGGCATTGTCAGTCAGGTCAAAGTCCCCAAGAAGATCAGCTTTGTGAGTGTGTTGGGGGCAGGGGTGTGCTGTAGGTTTCCAGGCTTTCCTAGCTTTTTGACTTCTCTGGTCCTGGTGTCCTGCTCTCCCCAGAAATCCTTGCTGGCCTCACTGGCAGAGCCATACTTTGTGACAACAGACTATACCAAGGCTTCTCGCCCTGCTCAGCTGCACGTTGGCTTCCAGGCCCTGCACCAGTTCTGTGCTCAGCATGGCCGGCCGCCGCGGCCCCACAATGAGGTAGATGGGTGGGCAAGCCAGTCACGGTCCTTGGCCCAAAGCCACACCATGCCTCTCCTTCTGTCCACTTTCTCTCCTTCTCCCTCTGCCGACAGTTGGCCTGACTAGTCCTCTCTCGTTTCCTTCTGCTGTGCCAGGAGGATGCAACAGAACTGGTGACCCTAGCACAGGCTGTGAATGCCAGAGCGCAGCCAGCACTGCAGCAGGACAGCCTGGATGAAGACCTCATCCGGAAGCTGGCATATGTGGCTGCCGGTGATCTGGCGCCCATAAATGCCTTCATTGGGGGCCTGGCTGCCCAGGAGGTGTTGAAGGTCAGCATGGGTGGAGAAGAGCAGGGTGGGGGATGGGCCAGGTGCCTTCCTGACTCCATCACTTGCTCTCTGTCTTTGTCAGGCTCTGCTTAGCCACTGACCATCTCCCCTCGCTTACCCCTCCCCAGGCCTGCTCAGGGAAGTTTACACCTGTTATGCAGTGGCTGTACTTTGATGCCCTTGAGTGTCTCCCTGAGGACACAAAGGCCCTCACAGAGGAGAAGTGCCTCCCGGTATGTGAGTGGGGCCCACGGGGAGGTCACTGTCATGGGTGTCTGTAAGGCGGCTCTTCTCTGACGCTCCTCCCTTCACGTGACTCAGTGCCAGAACCGTTACGATGGACAGGTGGCCGTATTTGGCTCTGACCTGCAAGAGAAGCTAGGCAAGCAGAGATACTTCTTGGTGAGTGATCCTGTTGGGCACCAGCTACCTTCAACTCCCCTGTCCTCTGGCCTCCTCTTCTGGAGTCTCCTTCCACCTCACAGGAGAGAGCCTTTGGTCCTTGTACCCTTATCCCGTCCCTTTTTCCATTTTCTTCATACTGAGAGAAAGCCTGATGTATCTCTTTATTTTCCCCTCGCGTGCCTCCTTCCTCAGATGACCGTGGGTTTTTCTGGCCCTGGCACGTGAATATGCAGTGTGAGCCCCTCTTACATGCTCTTGCTGTCTCCAGGGGACGTGAGGACTAATGGGTGGCTTTGCTACTCTCAGTCATACTAACCAACCTGTTTCTCTCCTTTGCTGCCTACCAGGTGGGTGCAGGGGCCATTGGCTGTGAGCTGCTCAAGAACTTCGCCATGATTGGGCTAGGCTGTGGGGAGGGCGGGGCAGTCACCGTTACAGACATGGACGTGATTGAGAAGTCCAATCTGAACCAACAGTTTTTGTTCCGGCCTTGGGATATCTCGGTGAGTGTGGTGGAAGTGGTGAGTGGGTGAGCTTCCTGTCTAACTTCCCTCCTGTCTTTTTCCTGTGACTGATCTTAGTGGCTTAGGTCAGTTTGCCTTTCTGTTCCTTTCCTTGAGCTCTCCCGATTCTGTCTCTCTAACTTTCAGTCTTTCAGCAGATATTCACTGAGTATTTGTTATGTCTGTTATTTCATTTGTCATTGTACACCTTCCCCCAACTTTTTTTTTTTTTTTTGGTCATTGCTGATGTGGGCTTATGGAAGCTAGGATATAGGGGGATCTATCTGGAAAGTCTTCTGTGAAGGTCAGTGTTATGTTTGCCTGCTCAGATTCTTCTTTCAAAGCTACTAGGCACTTCTTTAGACATGTGGAATATGTACAGTAACACCAGAAAAGTTCCTGCCTTTGTCTAGTGGGAAGACACTAAGTGAAGGAGAGGTTCTCAAAATGTGGTCTGAAGTCCTCTGGAGGTTCACAGTACTCTTTCATCAGGTCCACAAGATCACAACTATTTTAGGAAAGCAAAGACATATTTGCCTTTTTCACTCTTATTTTCTCAAGTGAAACTGGAATTTTCCCCTCTGCTGTGGGAAGCCTTCCAGGTAATTTCAGTGGAAAAACAGTATTTCTAAGTGACCAGCTCATTTTGATACAGAATTGTGCATTAGCTAAAGATGCATTCAAAATCAAAACAAAGCAGTATATGTTGGTATGGATTCGAGATTTCCTCTGCTAACTAAACTTTAAAACACTGTCACTTGTTAGGTTTTGATGTTTTTTTGTTTCTTAAATGTCATCAATTATCTGAAAATGCCATTAATATATTCTTCTCTGAGATTGAATATCCCTTACATCTTTCAGGCAAAATATGAAAGAGACTGCATGAAGTAGATATGAAATCCCAGCTGTCTTCTAAGAGATTATTTAACTTAAAACAGATTTGTCAAAATGGAAATAAAATCGACCTTTGTAATGGAAGTTTTTTTCCATCATGTTTATGCTAGGCAATGGAATTATTCCATTTTTAAATGGACTGATAATGTTTAAAAACTTCCTCAGTTTAGATTCTCATATAGGAAATAATGGTGCTTGCACCCTACATAGCAAGAGCTTTTTTCAAGACGGACATGTTTGAGAACTGCTACAATAAACAGTATATACAGTAGCGAAGTATATGGTTAATGTTAGATGGTGAAAAGCGCCTTAGAAAGGTGACAGTGAAAAACGAGATGAGGAGTTGGAAGTGCCACAGAGGGTGGTTTGCAGTGTGGTGAGGGAAGTCCTCATTGGAAAGGTGATGTTTCTACAAAGACTTGGATAATGTAGGAGAATAAGAAGATGTCTCAGGGAAGATTGTATCAGGTAAAGGTCACAGGCTGAGCAAAACCTTGAGGTTGGAATATGCCTGGTTGTGTTTAAGGAACAGAGAGGTGAGATCGAGGGGCCGTGGTTGTGGAAGTAATAGGGCCCGACTTATTTTAGCGTAAGTGAAAGTGGGAGCCAGTGGACAATTTTGAGCAGAAGTGGAACGTGACCTGAGGCGCTTTCCGAGGATCCCGTTTGTTCTTGTACTGGGATCTTGGTTTTGTTTGGGTGAATGCACCCAGATTCTGGGTGCTGTTCACTGAAAGAAAACTCTGGGCATCGGGTGGACGGAAGAACAGATGTCTGACCCTGTTCTTCTCTTTGTGTGACTGTTTCCTTTTCTGCTCACCCCCCGCCCCATTTTTCACAGCCTCAGTCACGTAGCATTTGTCACAGACCGTATCTTCTGCCAAATCAGGGAGGGTACTGAACTTGGAGCCTAGGTCTTAAGCTTCATTAGACAAATCAGTCCTCAGGACAGCTCTGTAAAGGTGTGTTGGGTGCATGTATGAACATGTATAACATGTATAACAGCTCTGTTCCTCCACCTCCACCCAGAAATTCAAGTCTGACACGGCTGCTGCAGCTGTGCAGCAGATAAATCCACACATGCGTGTGATGAGCCATCAGAACCGTGTGGGCCCTGACACAGAACATATCTACGATGACGACTTCTTCCAAAACCTGGATGGGGTGGCCAATGCCCTGGATAACGTGGACGCCCGTGAGTTTGAAGGCGGATGAGTCGTGTCTGTGTTTTGGGCAGGGTCTCTCTTCTTCTCCTGTTCTGATGTTATCCCCCTCACGTAAAACCCTGCCACCTCCCTGCAGGTGTATACGTGGACCGCCGCTGTGTATACTATCGGAAGCCACTGCTGGAGTCAGGCACACTGGGCACCAAGGGCAGCGTGCAAGTGGTTGTCCCCTTCCTGACAGAGTCATACAGATCCAGCCAGGACCCTGCTGAGAAGTCCATCCCCATCTGCAGACTGAAAAACTTTCCCAATGCCATCGAGCACACCCTGCAGGTGATCAGCCTTGGCAGGGAGGGAGCGGTGAAAGAGACAGGCAGTCTCTTGGCCGCCACACCCTTGTTATCCAGAAGATGCCAGCCTCAGTGCAACTTGTGCCTTTTCTTGAAACTTCCTTCCTCACTTTATATCCAGAAGCCTAAGCTTTTCACAATGATTCATTTATGTAATATATAAAATATATAATTCAGTGTACTTCTGAAAAGTGAGGATGTGCTCCTGTGTAAACAGAATACTGCTTCCTTGCTGAACAAAATGAATTTCTTAATATCTTCTCTGCCAGTTATGCAGTTACCTCTAATAGTAAGTCCATATTTTGGTTTCCCTAAGTTGCCCAAAATACATTTAACCGCTCCTTTGTTAGGACACTTCTCTTTGTATTATGCACATACCTACATAACAGTGTATGTATCATCTAGATGGACAATGTAAGCACATCTTCTTACCATCGCCCAGAACCTCATCCTAATTCCAGTCCCCTTTCAACTCAAGAATGGTCATTTTGTTATCAAAATGGTTCTTAATGTGGTTTTGAAGCCATATTTAGGAGGATACGAGGGCAGGAAGAAATGAGGAGAAAATGAAACACTTTGATCTGCTGCCTTTTCTTCCAACACAGCAGTTACGGAATGGATGTGCTTATATTTGTGCACTTTGTACAGTATCTGTTTGTGTCTCCCCGTCTCCACCCTCCCCCTTGTATGTGTGTCAAACCTCTACTAGGTTATGCTTCTGGTACTCTATTCTGCTCTGCTCAACATGCTGGAAGCCCTATAGAAAATCTTTAAAAAAAAATTCTTGGACTTAACTTCTTCATGCTTCAGACTGGTTGTGTGTAAAACGGGGATGACAGTGGCATGTTGCGTAAGGCTTTTGTAAAGCACTTCACACTTAATATGTACTTGGCATTGTTCTAAGTATGTATGTATAACTATATACGTATCCATGAGGTGTAGATATTACTCATACTGTATATGTTTTCAAAGTGAGGATACAGAGGTAAAGGTACCATCTTGTATACCTCAAGTTACAAAACCGTGGCAAAGCTGCGATTTGAACCTGGGTCTCCAGCATCAAGATGCTCCAAATCACTAGTGACTGTCTTTCTGGATGTCATAATTCTCAGAGGGCAAAACCTCCATCTTGGCTTCTGCCCTGCCTCTAGGACCTACGTAGGGGTCATTCAAGTTTTATTTTTGTTGTGAACTTTTTCCTTTTTTCTTGAGGGTTAACACCTAGAGTAAGGTGCTTACGTCTTAAGACATAAGTTTCCCAGACGTGCACAGTTGTGTAACCGTTGCCCAGATTGAGATCACTGCTTTTTAAACTGAGGTGGTGTAGGGCCTTGGGAAATTTGAGCAGCCACATTCGGGGGCTCCCTTCCTCTCTTCTCCCATAGCAGCCATACTCTTCCTATTTGCTTGATTTACTGATGGTCTGTCTGATGTCACCCAAAACCTGTCTTGTTTCCCATAACCCCGGGAATCGGTCTGCTCTGTTTGCAGTGGGCTCGGGATGAGTTTGATGGCCTCTTCAAGCAGCCAGCAGAAAATGTCAACCAGTACCTCACGTGAGTAATGCATCTGTCAGATGCTCCCTTACCCTATCCCCTGCCTGCGAGCCAAGGCATCCTTTAACCACGGTAACACTCAGCACCTGGCACACTTTCTGAATCACTGAATGAATGCTCGGGCCTCATACCCTTGAGGGGTCAGGACTGGCTTTCCATGAGTCAGGACAGGCCTTCCCTGGAGTTAAGTCCACTCCTGGGGCCAGTGTCTAACCCTGCCCCTCTACCCGCTCTGATTCCTGATAGAGACTCCAAGTTTCTGGAACGGATACTGCGGCTGGCAGACAACCAGCCCCTGGAGGTGCTGGAGGCTGTGCGGTGCAGCCTGGTGCTGCAGCGGCCACAGACCTGGGCTGACTGTGTGATCTGGGCTTGTCACCACTGGCACACCCGGTACTCCAACAACATCCAGCAACTGCTGCACAACTTTCCTCCCAACCAGGTAATGCCCACTTGCTGGGTCATTTTGGCAGAATATGTTTCCTGGAAAGAGGGAGCTTGCTGTGGGCTTTTGACAAGGCTTATTCCAGTTAATCCAGCTGTGGCAGACACACCAGGGCTTAGAGGTTGCAGAAAATGACTAAGCCCATGCTTTCCACAGTCAACTACCTGTTCTTCTCTGCAGGCCCTTTCTCTCAAGCAAGATACTTACTTGCTATTGCCTTTACCTGGAGTGTAGGAGGAGTCATTCCCGATTCCCAGTCAGGGCTGTAGAGATTATAGGAGAGAAATTTTGGAGTTAAGAGCACAGGAACTAGGTGGGTTCAAGTCCCAGCTCAATTTGACCTTGGGGCAAGTCCTGTATTTTCTCTCCCCGCCTCAGTATCCTCATCTGTGAAGCAGGGAATAATGATGACCTGTTTCATGGGAACTTTGTGAGGATTAATTGGTATTTATTGGGTTAGTAAATTAGTTAAGTTAATAACAGTGTCTGGCAGCCCATAATAGTTTGGTAAATAGCCCTGTGTCTGGCACAAAGTGAGTACCCAGGGATTGAGCTGAGACTTCTGGGGCTGGGATGACCCAGGGTGGCCTCTCCTCTCAGGTTCTGCTCCTTGAAAACCTTTCTGTCCCTTAGCTTACAAGCTCAGGAGCCCCGTTCTGGTCTGGGCACAAACGCTGTCCACACCCACTCATCTTTGATGTCAACAATGTAAGTCTCCTCCCTAGGGTCTCCTGGGTGTGGGTGGAAAATGGGTGGGTGGGAAGGAGGCTGAGGCCTCCCTGGGGAAGGACTGACATGCCTACTCGTCCATATTTTGCCTTCTCCTAGCCCCTGCATCTGGACTATGTGATGGCTGCTGCCAACCTGTTTGCTCAGACCTATGGGCTGATGGGCTCTCAGGACCGAGCTGCTGCGGCCATACTCCTAAAGTCTGTTCAGGTCCCCAGCTTCACCCCCAGGTCTGACGTGAAGATCCTTGTCTCTGACCAGGAGCTCCAGCACACCAGTGCCTCTGTTGGTGAGAATGCTTAGCTGCCTAGCCGCTTAGCTGCTTGGCCTGGAGCCAGCTCCTCTCTTATCCTCTGTGCGGCCAACCTCCAGCGTAGTGTTTTGCTGCCCGCCCTGCTCTGAGACCACAGGCCTCAGGTTACCCACACCATCCTTTGATCCTCACTTCCTCCACTGTAAAATAAGGATGGTTGCGTGCTGCAAATTCCCTCACATACTCCTCCTGTCTTCTTCTGACTTTGGCTCTCAGGAGAACTAGTTCATCTCCTTTCCATGCATTTGCCCTCTTCTGGTCTCCTTTCTTCTGTTTTCTTCTTCTCTTTTTATGGGGAAGAAAAGGATGTGATCGCCATTAATAGTCTCTCTGCTTGATTTCTTCCCTGGTCCGTCTTCCACATCTCCCCATCTGTAGCCCCAGGTTCTTTCAATGTGCATATTTACCCTAGGATTGACCTCCAAATGCCTTTCCTCATCTCCCTTTCCAGATCTCCCTCCTGTCTCCGGCGATATCTGCTCCCCAATTCCAACTCCCATCCCCCTCACCCTCTTTGCTGCCCCATGCTCTGTAAGTCCCCCTGTGTATTGTATCACCTTTGATATATCTTCCCATTTCGTCTGCTGTCTCTCTCTCCCCTGCCCATATATCTCCTTCATTTCCCTTTCCAAAGACCTAGTCTCTCGTGCTCCTCTTTTTATATCCCCCCCGATATGTATCTTCCCCTATACACACCCTTATCTCTGTCATCCTTCCTCTTGGTCTCCCCCTTCAAATTTCCTCCTGTTTATCCCATTCCATGTTTCTCTTCTCTCCCCTGTCTGTTCGTTTTCCCCCAGTGCCCTTCCATGTATCGTCTTGCTCTCTCTCTCCCCGCCGCTTCCTACCACATCTTCCTGCATGTCTCTTTATCTCTCTCTGTGTCATTCTTCTTGAAGATCCCCTGAATTTATGTCTTCATCTTCGTCCTCTTTTTGAAAATGGTGGTAAGAAGCACACAAGATTTAGCATCTTAACCATTTTGGAGTGTACTGTTCAGGAGTGTTAAGTACATTCCACATTGTTGTGCAGCAGACCTCTAGAACTCTCTTACCTTGCAAATCTAAAACTCTGTACCCATTAAACAATAACTCCCCATCCTCCTCCCTCCAGCCCCTGGCAGCCCCCCTTCTGCTTTCTTTCTCCATGATTCTGACTCTTGGTAGCCGATTTAAGTGGAATCGTGTGATGGTACTTGTCTTTCTGTGTCTGGCTGAGCTTAATGTCCTCCATGTCAGTCCTTGTTGCAAGTGACAGAACTAACTTCCTTTTGAAGGCTGCATAACAGTCTCTTGAATGGATAGACCACATTTTCTTTATCCATTCATCCATCAGTGAACGCTTGGGTTGCTTCCCTCTTGTCTGTTGTGAGTAGTGTGCTGTCTGCATCCTTGCTTAATGACTTCATCTGTTCCTGGGTGTCTCCAGCTCTATGTCCCTTCATGTTCCCCACACCTGTCTACCTCTTTCTTTGTTTTCTGGGGCATTTTCTGCTCTTAGCTTTCGCCCTCCCACCACCTCTTTCCCACAGTGTCCCTCCTTTTCGAATCCCTTATCTGCTTGAACACCTCTGCCCCACCCTGGGCTCCTGATTTCACCTGAGACCCAGGCCTGGAATGTAAAGGACTAACATGTGCCTCCCTTCCTGCAGATGATAGCCGCCTACAGGAGCTCAAGGCCATGCTGCCCAGCCCAGAGAAGCTCCCTGGGTTCAGGATGTACCCTCTCAACTTTAACAAGGTGCTGGGAGGGACCCCTCAGCAGCATAGGCAGATGGGCTGAGCAGTCCTGGGGTTTTGTAGGGATTACAGGCCTGCCACCTGGCCCAGTTATCCTTTGGTCTGGGGAAGTCCTTGGCTGGTTTAGCAGGTAATTGAGGTGTGGAGTATACTTGAATCTCCAGTAGACAGGAAACCTTTTCTCCCCCTAACCCTGTCTCCTCTGTTCTTTCGCCTTTCCCGCTCACAACAGGATGATGACAGCAACTTGCATATGGATTTCATTGTGGCTGCATCCAACCTCCGGGCAGAGAACTATAACATACCCCCTGCAGACCGGCATAAGGTAGTGATAGTCTAGACCTAAGCTTTCACTCCTTCCCAAGCTTGGCTCTCCCACATTGGGCCTCTTCTCTAGACCCTGAACCCCTGTAGCTACTACCTCTGCTGGTCACCTTCTGTCTCACAGAGCAAGCTGATTGCAGGGAAGATCATCCCAGCCATCGCCACCACCACAGCAGCTACAGTTGGCCTTGTGTGCCTGGAGCTATACAAGGTGGTGCAGGGACACCAGCATCTTGAGTCCTATAAGAACAGCTTCGTCAACTTGGCCCTGCCCTTCTTCAGCATTTCTGAGCCCCTTGCCCCACCCCGTCACCAGGTTAGGGGGCTTCTATGTGGAAACTTTTGGTGTTACCCATCAGTGAGTGAGGCGGTGTATCTTGGTAAGGTGTGTGTGTGTCGGTGTCTGTCGCTGTAAAACTGGCTCTACTCTTCATCCTACCAGTGGTGGCTTCCTATCATTGGGTACCTGTACTTTCTGTTTATTGTTTTTTAGCCTTGTTTTCTTTTTTGGGTGAGGAATATTAGCCCTGAGCTAATGTGTTCCCAATCTTCCGCCATTTGCTTGGGAAAGATTGTTGCTGAGCTAACATCTGTGCCAGTCTTCCTCTATTTTGTACCTGGGATGCCGCCACAGCATGGTTTGATGAGCATCTGTGTGGGTTAGTGCCCAGGATCCAAACCCACGAACACCACGCTGCCGAGGTGGAGCCTGTGAACTCAACCACTGTGCGACAGAGCTGGCCCCACCTATATCTTTTATGTACCCCTTGTTCATTCATCACACAGTTTTTTTGAACCTGTGCAAAGTAGGAGTGTGACCGGCATGTTTGAGAAATAATGAGGGAGACGGCCAATATAGTTAGAGGACGCTAAATGGGGTGCAAGGTGAATAAAAGAGATAGCAGGGTCTCCGTGGCATGTGGCCTTGTTGGTCATTATAGACGTATCAGTTGCTTCCTCAAGATGACTTGGGGCCACAAGAGGGTTTTGAACAAAGGAGGGTTGTGGTTGATCTAACTTAACATCTCAAGTTGGCTGATAAGGCAGGGAAGCCTGGGGTGGCCCCCATTCTACTCCCTGTGCTTTGTCCCGTAGTACCATAACCAAGAGTGGACGTTGTGGGATCGCTTTGAGGTACAGGGGTTGCAGCCTAATGGTAAAGAGATGACCCTCAAGCAGTTCCTCGACTACTTTAAGGTGGGGCCCCTTCTCCACTCACCCTACTTGGGAGTGGTGGTTTGTAGGCGACATGTAGTCTCCATCCCAGTGACAGACTAGTTCCTCCTCCTTCCCACCTTCTCCAGACAGAGCACAAGTTAGAGATCACCATGCTGTCCCAAGGTGTGTACATGCTGTACTCCTTTTTCATGCCAGCCACCAAGCTCAAGAAACGGTTGGATCAGCCGTGAGTTGGCCACTGGGCGGGCTGAGGGAGGCCCAGCGTGGGGTAGGAAGCCTCAACTTCTAGCTACACCATTCATGTTCACTGTTTTCTCTGCTGCCTTTGCTCCTATGTGTCTTTCCCCCCCTGCTTTCTACCTTTCTGACCCTCTTTTCCCTCGTCCCAGGATGACAGAAATCGTGAGCCGTGTGTCAAAGCGCAAGCTGGGCCACCATGTGCGAGCCCTGCTGCTTGAGCTGTGCTGCAAAGATGAGAGCGGCAAGGATGCTGAGGTCCCCTCTGTACGATACACCATCTGCTGAGCCCCCTACACCCTGCTAGCCCATCCATGGTGTATTTCCAGACCTTCTCCTTGAGCCCAGCCAGGCACCTGGCTGTTTTTGAGAACATTTGTTTTGCGGCCACTTTCTACTGTTTAGATTTGGACTACTTAATAAAGATTTATTAATCCGATGTGGCATGTCATGGTTTTGACATACCCTGGTGTCTCTGGGAAGTGGTGGGCTTCCTGTGGCTCTGGAGGTTCAGGTGATAATCAATCTACAGGGCTGAGCCCCACCCCAGCAACCTGGCATTCACCCCAAATCCAAGGTTATGAGACAGAGAAGATTAAATCCAATTCTTCTCATAGATGTGGAGTTTGCTACCTTGTTTTCCTGCCCCCTCTGCTTAGAAAGAAAGATAGATCCAGTAGGCCGTAGGGCAGGCACACCCTGCCCCATTTGTTAAGTCTGATTCGGGTTCTAATCCTACCTTTCCTACCTCCACCTACCTGCCATATTGATTTGGAGGGGTAGTAGAGATTCTGTACCTGGGCTGAGAGTCTGAATACAAAATCCTGCCAGCATGCATGATCTCTGTCACATCTCCCAACCATTTTGTGCCTCAAATTCCTCCTACAAAATAGAAGGGTACAGAGTTATTAGGAATAAAGGGACTTCATGACTATAAGGTACTTAGTATTTAAGTAGCACATAATATTGTGTTGCAAATGCATTTACTGGTATTATTGGAGAATAAACTTTAGTTACTCCGAACCTCTTTCTTCTGCTAGAGCTTGTTCCCATCCCAGCCCTCTTGATGCACTCAGATCCTTTACAACCATGGTTCTCTGCTGGAAGGTGAAGTGGCCTTAAAAGCTCTGTTAGAGTTAGATGCCAGTGCCCTAAGATGTGTGTTACACTTTTTAAGGAAATTATGTGGCTGAGGTCATCCAAGAAGGAAAAGACCTTTCCTGCTCCACCCTGCCTCCCTCAGCCCCAGGTCTGCCTGTTTTCTTCTTGAGGATCTTCAGGCCTCCTACCATCAAGGAGAGAGCAGGCTATGGAGACTGAGGGAGTTTCATCTGTTACAGCCCAACAGCAGGTGTCTCACCAGCAGTCCTGTGAGTACTCGAGGGCAGACACTCTGTCCAGATAGCTGGAGGCACCAATCTTCCTGGCCACCTCCACATGCGTGCCTTCTCTGTTGGTACCAGCTTAAGCTGCATAGGGATACCACTCAAACCTCTCTACCTCACCCAGCCAGAGCCTCGTTCCCCTGTTCCCCTTAAAAACATTCCTTTATCCCTCCACTCATGGGATGTTGATGTTGAGAACCTGGATGTTGAGAATAGCTCAACCTGTTCTTGAGCTCAGCCAGTCAGAGCCTGTCCCAACCTCAGCTGTCTTCTAGGCTGGCTCCTGCATGCAGACCCACGGTGTCGTTACCTCCTAATGACTGTTCTTGGACTGCTTTGTTTGAGTGACCTCATCCTTCCTTTGGTTCTTTCTGTTCCCAGCAGACTCTCAGACACTGGGGACAGAAGTTCTTAAGCTCGGAGTTCTTCCTGGTAATGCCAGCTGTCTAGGTTAAATGGACGTTTTCCTACCATATGTACTTTTCCATCATGACTGCTCTAGAGCATGCAAGACTCTAGTCTCTATCCACTGTTTCCATCACTGTAGCATCTGACGGGTGCCTACGGATTGCCTTCTGCTCTCTTTCTCCACCATCACAGCTCCCAAATCCTCAAATCTAGCACAGTGTAATGAGACTTTCTGCAAATATGGAAATGTTCTGTTTCTCAGCACTGTAGCCACTAGGCCACACGTAGCTGTTTAGCACTTGATTGATGTGAGGCTACTGTGACTGATGAATTGAGCTTATTTACTTTTAATTGCATATCTACATGTGGAAAGGGGCTACTGCATTGAACAACACCACCTGGACTACTAATTCTTCCCTGACCCTTGTCTCCGTCTAGATCCACTTCTGAATCACTCGGGAAACCACATACGCTGAATTTCTCTCACTGTGTTTAACCCTAGCACAGCTCCTGAAACTCACTGACACTGTGCACTCCTCAGCCTGTTTTCTAAAACCCAAAGACCTACCAGTTAATCTGTTACGTATCGGTTCACCATTCTATTCTCGGGTATTATTGTGTGAAAAAAATCTTTCTCGACGGTTTAGATCCTAGAAACACCATTCACCCCCCTCTCCCCTCCTCCTCTGTCTGTTCTTTTCTGCACACAAGTGCACAACATACACAAAGAGAGAGTGGTGGCTACCCAGCTTGCTGAAGAAGCATCTGAGGATGATGGATCCAGTAGGCAACTAATGGACCATTCAGCTATCTAGTGTGGGCAGGTAGAGAGAGGGATGGAGGAATCTTACAATGCCAGTATTGTATTAGTTATTAGCCTGGGTTCTCCAGAGAAACAACCAATAGGAAATACTGATACAGAGAGATTTTTATATATGTATAGATGGAACTTTGTGTGATATATGCACGTGTGTGTGTGTATGTATATAAATAAATATAGAGATACTATATAAAGAGACCTAATGTAGGGAATTGGCTCATGCTAGTAGTTTTCCATTGACCTTAATCACAGGGCATGGTGATACTAAGAGGCAACCTAAGGGGTCTGTTTTCTACATATGTTCTCCGTTGCCTCCGCTGTGGAGTTATCATTCCAATTTCCCCTTGTTAGTCAGAATCAGTCAACCCAGCCAGCACGGTAACTCCTCTCTTTGCCCAGAGGCACGAGGAGCCCAAAGTGGCCAGGTGGCATTCTTAATCTCATTCTTATTCTTAGTCTCTTCAGTTAAATCACATGTGTCTCCTGGTGGAAGCATTTCTCCCTTTGGAACTGAGACCTCTAGGCCAGTACAGCATAGGTTCAGAGTAACAGGAACCCACGTTTTGATAGTAGGTCACCAGGAGTAATGGTGAATGGTGCCACTCCCCACTGCCACTTCTTGATTCCTGGACCAGTGAACCCTGGCTTTGAGAAATTGCACCGTATGTTGGATGCTATTGAGAGTTTGCACAGCCTCGGGCAGAACCTCATTCCAACCTTGCAAGGTATTGCCACCTCAGGACCATAAGTGGGATTTCGAAAGGTCATTCCAACTCTGTCAAGCAACCTGCTTGAAAATTGCGAGGGATGTGCGTAGACGATGAGCATGAATTCCATGAGCTTGGGACCTTGCTGCGCTTCTTTTGCTGTGAAGTGAGTTCCCTAAACAGAAGCAGAGGTGTGCGGACCAGCATGATGCAGAAGAAGGGGCTGTTAATGTGGTGGGTCCCCCCTATGGTGCCCTGAAAGGCTGGGGAAGATGGTCACTCACCCCACTCTCCTTTTTTTCTAGCTGGGGATTCCCTCTTGGCACTGAGCAGTCCTGGCTTAGGGATGGGATAATGCAGAAAAAAATAGGCTGTTCTTTCTTCCCTTTTTGTGCAGCTATTCTTAAGGTTTTTTGTTCCGCTGTGTTGCTGAAGTTTCTTAAGTGGACACGAGAGCCCTGCCAGAGCTGATTTGGTTTGTGGACAGCTGTTGAATGGTTGATTGTAGTGTGGGGGGAGGAAGGCTGAGGTCTCCTGCTCTGCCATCTTGGCAACGTCTCCAAATGCGTTGTTAGGGCAAGAGAGACATTGAAGTTGCCTGCTATTATTGTGTCACTTGCTGTCTATTTTCCCCTTCTGTTCTGTTAATATTTCTTAATATTTTTGGCCTTGGTTGCTGTGCACCCAGCCTCTCCCAACCCCTCACATGCGCCAATTGCCTCAGTACTTTGCTGGGCTGACAAAGAAGTGAGCCTCTTGGGCAGTGTTCCTCAAGGCTGGGGAGGCTGGGTGATCACTCACTATGCTCTCACTTTTCCCCTTGCGAGAAACTGCAGATTGAGTGGGTCTCTCTTGGCACTGCGTTGTGCCTCTTTGGAGAAGGGCAACATGGGTGAAGCGAAATTGTTCTCCTTACGCTCTTCAATGCATCTATTCTCAGACTTTTTGCTCCAACAGTGGGCTGGAACTTCTCTGCTGGACTGCCTGACTACTCCTGAGGTACATTTGTACATGGGTGGTTGTCAGCAATCAATCTTCTGTCAGTGCGATGATGGTAGAAAAATCCTATTCTGCCACTTTGATAATGTAACTCTCCTGAAATTCAAAATGAAAATATGTTATTTTCCTAACAGTACTATTTTCATTTACTTCAAAATATTTTTAAATTCTTGAGATTTCTTCTTCAATCCAAGTGTTATTTAATAGTATACTTTTTACTCTCCAAGTGTTTTGATATTTCCCAGCTGTATTTCTGTACTTTATTTCTAGATTAATTCTGTTGTGCTCAGAGGGCATACAATGGATGATTTCCATGATTTTAAATGTGTTAAGGTGTTTTTCATGGCCCAGAACGTACTCCATTGAAAACAGAACTATTTTTTAAATTACTTCAAATTTACAAGCTAAAGCAAAAGTTAAAAATAACCTTACCTGTATATCTCCTGCATTTATATTTTACGTGTATGGCTCCTGGATTTTCCCTAATCATAAGCGTAGGATTGCACAGAGACTTTTAAAAAGAAAGTGAAATATTATATATTAATTTATATTCTTTTCTTCCTACTTAACATATCATTTCACTCCACAACAAGCACACAACTGGGTAATCAATCTCATGGCTGTGTATTGCTGCACTGTAATAGATCTGAGATGGTTCATAAAGACTTGAAATGATAGAAATGGATGACTAACATAGAATACAACTGTTCTGTATTATGTAGTAGCCCACCTAATAAATCAGGCGGTATCTCATTGTCATTTTGATTGGCTTTTCTTCAATGATTAGTTATGTTGAGCATCTTTTCACATGCTACTTGACCACTG
>NW_025793895.1:0-1550 GCF_021613505.1 Equus quagga | reverse complement strand
TTAAAATGACACATAGTAATAGTGAAAAATTACAACTCTGCTGGCCATTCATCCAGATATCTCTCTGTGTTTGTGTTTACAATCTTACCTGCACGAGATCTGGCTGTATGTGCTGTTCTATAACCTACTTTTTTACATCAATGTTCTGTAGGCATCTTTCTTTATCAATGAAGATAAATATACTTGAGAATTTTGAATCTATAAAGGCAGTATGACCTTGTTTTATGAGCCTAGACGCCGGACCAGACTGCCTGAGTTCAAATCCTAGTTCCACCAACTCTTAGCTGTGAAAGTAAATTGGACTCTCTTTACCTTGGTTTCCTCATCTCTAAAAGGAGTGTAATTACAGCACCTGCTTCCTAAGATCATTGTGAGGATTAAATGAGTTAATATAGACTTAGATCATGCTTGGTAGACGCTACCTACTATTGCCTATTGCTTTACAATCTCCTAATAATAGACATTAAAGTTGTTGGTGTTTACTTAACATAAAAACAATGCTGTGATAAAAATCCTTGCCCCTACATCTTCTATTTGTGTGATTATTTTCTTAAGAAAATTCATAGAGGAGGCTGGCCCCGTGGCCGAGTGGTTAAGTTCACACAGTCCGCTTCGGTGGCCGAGGGTTTCGCCGGTTCAGATCCTGGGTGCAGACATGGCACCACTCATCAGGCCATGCTGAGGCAGCATCCCACATGCCACAACTAGAAGGACCCACAAATCAAAATATGCAACTATGTACTGGGGGGATTTGGGGAGAAAAAGCAGAAAAAAAAAAAAGAAGATTGGCAACAGTGGTTAGCTCAGGTGCCAATCTTAAAAAAAAGAACAAGAAGAGAAGAAAATTCATAGAAACAAGATTTCCAGAGCAACAGTCATGACCCATTTCCTGAATAATACTTTTTATATTTTTCAGAATTTACTTAAAGTTTCTAACATGAGAGTCGAGTTCCACCTGAACTAAACTTTTAAATATGGATGTGTCCTGTTATATCTTTTTTACCATTAAATAGCAATTTGAACTTGGGGGAGAGAGAAATTAGAAACATGGGCTCAGACTACCATTTGGTGTTTTGTGACTTTTAAATTGCTTCTAATTCCATCCCTTGCATGTTGTAGCATGAATACAGCAGCACCGAATCTTCACCAGGGTCCCATGTTCAGAACAAGTGAGTTAGATTGGTGACCTTATACTGATGGCCATGATCCTTTGGAAAGTGGATCCTTTGGAAAAGTTTTTGCAACATGATCTAGCAGTTTAGTGAATGATAGATGGGTCTTGAGAAAAATTGCATTCATCTTCCAGCTATGGCATATAGATGTTTCCCAGTCTTCCATCTGTGGCTTAACCGGTCCTCATGGGAATATTTGCTAGCTGCGTTCCCATCCCACGGCTCCTTGTCTCTGAGTCTGTGAACCACTGTCAATTTCCCTCTAGAGAAAGGGAGCTTAATTTTTCCACTGCATTCCATCTTCGTTTTCCGTCCCTCCAAGGAAATCTCTACATTTACTCTTTGCCCTCTTCCTTAAAAGTTAACTTACTCTTCTTT
>NW_025793894.1:0-5665 GCF_021613505.1 Equus quagga | reverse complement strand
CTTTACCATAAACCTCCATTTCCATGATAAGAATCCATCCTCTGCCCAAAACATTAAAAGACTGATGAGGACGGAAGTGTCATCAGAGCACATCTGGAGCTCTGAGGCCAGTCCTTGAAAGGGGTCGGGGAGGGGAACTTTGCACCAAACAAGGCGGGGGAAGCCCAGAGCAGGGCAGTGCCTTTGCAAGGGGCAAACACTGACATAATCCCTCACCACCGTGTTTACAGCGGGACTTTCCTGATGAGTAAGCCCACATCAGCAGCCGAAGCTCACCCCAACCCCCCCACTCTCCCAATTCTAGCAAGACACTAATTCTCTCAAGAGGGTGAATTCCTAAGAGTTCATCTCAGGAATCAATCCAACCCTTCATTTAGCAGATGAGAGACTAAGCGACAAAGGAATTTGGGGGCAGAGCCAGGAAAGCATTGTGGACGTCCTCACTTCCAAGCTGGGGCTTCCTCTGCTGCATTCTCCAAGCAGAACCTAACCCGGGCCCAGGCACAACAGGCCAACGTGTCAACCGCACTTTGAAGAAAACACTTGGCATTAGGAATTACACCTGCTTTCTTAATCTTAATTTTTTGGTCATATTTTTCTCATTGTAAAAATAACACAAAACCTTTATCTACAAAAAATTCCTGATAAAGGGCATTATTAAAAAGTAAGAATCTCATTCTTGTCCTTACAGATGATGTTAGCTAGCCTCACCTTGAGATATTTCTGATAGTGACAGAAGCAGTTTGAGAGATCATACTAGTCTCTATCTTGTTTTTAACTTAATATAATGTGGGCATCATCCCAATCAGGTCACAGATCTAGCTGTTCCTTTCAATACATGCATGATAAATATGGTGAATTGAATTCCTTTCAATGATAATCATCAGGAACGATGTTGAAGAGGAGAAAGGTCACGTGTGGAAACGGCTGGAATCCCCTGCCCACGTGTGCCTTGCACGACATGGACAGTTATTGGTGTGGGGTGAAAGAAATGCCATACAGTCAGTCCTCTCACACAGACAAATGACTCCCTACAAGTATCTGACAGTAACTGGGTTCAACAATGCAGGGTGTGTGCAAGGAAGGAAAACGGGAGGAGACAACGTGCCTCATGCTGTGAAAAAGCAGCTGGTGGGGAAACAGGCGTCTTGCTCCCACTGCAAAATTCTCATCAAAAATCACTTGTACGCTCCACTGGATACTGCATCACTAAGGTCAGGCTCTAAGAGTGGGGTGGGTATCTGATGTGAGAGACAGTCACACCTTCCAGCTGCAAGGCTGAAAAGTAAAAACAAAACAGAAGCCAAGTGACTGCAATGTCCTGCTTCTAACTTTCCCAAGTCTTGCCTCAGAATTGGGTGAGGCTTCCCCGGGGCCCTCACCATGCCACAGGTAGGGACGTGCTTCCTCAGAGCCTTTTGCAGAAAGAAGAGTCACTACTGGGAGAGGAGGTAACAGCAACCACCCAGCACATAAGGAGACAGGCGGCTCTCCCAGCTGCTCCCTGGACGGCGGCAAATAGTCAGGCATGGAAGACCAGAAGGCACAAGATGGAAGCAGATATACAACCCAAGAGAATAACAACCTAAAAAGCCTTATGGGACCTGAGAGCAGCTGAGCTTTCAGAATGCTGGCTCCGTTTCACGTGGCAAAGCTAAGGCTGGGGAGGGAAATCGACTTTGGCTCCCTTATGAGGTCTTTCTTTCTCCCCCACTCACCGTCTTGCTTCACTTCCCCACAGGCGACACTGTCAGTGCCAGGTGTACCCTGCACACACAAGGGTGTGTACCACGGGAGAAGAAACCCCAAGTTATGAATCTTGCAGTGTGTCCCTTATGAGATCCTTTTCAAGTATAAATAGCCCACAAGAATAGGACAGACAAAAGGGCAGACAAATTCTTTCCCAAGTTCACATGGACCGTAGAATGACTGTCAAGAAGTAGAACAAGTCCCATTCTTAACCACGTTTCAACATCAGTTGCCAAATGCCTTGTGGCAATGGGGACGTCCACCAAGGCAGAAGAAACAGATTAATTAAACCCATTACAGCAGGAGGTGTACGTCACTGAAGAAACTCACTGTGGACGATCCTCCAGCACGTTCTTGATAGGAATTGTATTTTTAACTTCTGGTTTGTGAATAACACAGCACATGGAGCCCAGGACCCAGGGCGAGGGAAGTCAAGAAACCTGTCACTGTGCAATAAGAACGGGAAAGCGACAAAAGCGGCACATGCTTTTGGTGTTTAAATTCTAGATCGAGACCTATTTTGCTTTCCACAGCTGCTCTAATCACAAACAAAAGAAGGTTATTTTCACTTTAAATATTAGCTAAGGCATTTCTTTGCACATCTGAGAAACAGATGCCAGGACTGACTGCACACACCCAGAAGTACCTGGAACCGCACCCTCCCCACCTGTCTGCTGTCCCGCTCTCTCCAGGTCAGTCACACCCAGGATCCCCCTGTCCTCGGCCAGGCTTTCAACTTTTCACAGGACGGAAGTGGCATGAAAGAAAAAAATGATTTTCAGAAGAGAATGACCTCATTTTCTTAAGAGAGCTTTCCAGCCTGTCAGATTCCTTCAAGGGTACATTTCATTTTTAGAGTAGAAATCTAACGTTTTTGAAAACAACCATAAAAATTAGAGCCTCCTGTCACTCTGAATCTTAACGACCTCTAAGGTATGCTCGGCATGGCTGATGCACCCGGTTGGTGTCCTTTCCTCTGTGCTGGGCACTAAGGGTGGAGAGAGCAACAGGCTTTAGTCCTGTCATCTATTAAATAAAGAACCATATTATTCCATTCTGATTCCTTATCACAGATTTCTGGCAGAGAGATTAAAACAATCCCTTTAGCATTTGAAGGCCACTTTCGGACAAGGATTTTTCCCTAAGATGATGCTGGCAGTTAGAGCGACAGGCAGATGTGTGTTTCCAGATCCATGGCTGGAGAAGAATCCAGAGGTAGCACAGAGAAGAGGGGGCAGAGAGACATTGCAGTTCAACTTGATTCTGAAGAGGGGACCGAGGCCCACACAGGTCAAGGGACTTGCCTGAGGCCAAACAGGCCCAGGACAAAACCTCCTGATCCAGTGCCCCTGCCCTGTGGCCGTAACCCCCTGGGCAGCTTGGCAGACCACTGCAATTCTATCAGACACGCTGAAGCCGTGGGGGTGGCCGGGTCCTCGGGCTACAAACCATACAGCCTCTGGAGCTCACCATCCCAGGCCCGGTGAGGGCACCAAGTGCATGGACCTGGCGCCCATCTCCACACACCAAGACGCACTTTGTTCAAAAATGTGCCATCAGTATACCACATGTAGGGCATTACTCACAAGGCAAAAAGCTGATTCTCCTCTCCCCTGAGCCATTCAACATACTCACGGTGAATCACGTACGTGCCCAAGCCTGGTTAACTGCAAAACACGCGGCTCAACCAGTGGCAGTCTCATTTAGAAGACGCTGTCCATTAGCAATAGGACATGAGACACATACGTAATTTTAAATTTTCTAGCAGCCACATTAAAAAAGTATGAGAAACAGGTAAAATTGGCTTTAATATTTCATCTAACCTAACACATCCAAAATGTTATCACTGCACTTTGTAACCAACGTAAAATATGAGATTTCATTCTAAATGGTATTCCCTTAGGGATCCTCCTTTTAACAGATCTTTTCTTCTGTTGTTACCAAATGATGTTAACCACTGCACCCCTCTGGCCAACATGTCCAAATTGAAAACAATGGCACCCATTTATTGGGCGGGTTACATTTACTAGATCGCAGAAAGGCACTTGCTAGAGACTCTTAACTCCCCACACAAGATGAAAGAGGCAGCTTATCCACACAGCACATAAGAGAAAACAGAAACTGCAGGAGTTGAAGGTCCCACAGCTGTGAAGTGCCAAGACAGAAGGAATCCAGACCTGTGGGCCACACCCGTGCTCCTTCTAGTGAACATCCTTCTGCCCCAACTGCTTTCTTGAAAGCGCCAGCACATGAACCATCTACATTTACTACACGTGAGAAAGATCAGGGAAATGCAACAATGTACAGTTATACCACATAAGTAACGAATTAATCCTAGGCTTAGGACCCAAACAGATTTTCTTTCTGGTATCGTATATAACACTTTACAAATCGGATCATTCTGAATATGGAGTTCTGTACTCTACTTTATTAAACAACCATATTAAAACCATTTTCTTTCTTTTTGAGGAAGATTAGCCCTGAGCTAACATCTGCTGCCAATCCTCCTCTTTTGCCAGAGGAGACTGGCCCTGAGTTAACATCCATGCCCATCTTCCCCTACTTTATATGTGGGACGCCTGCTCCAGCATGAGTTGACAAGTGGTGTGTAGGTCCACACCCAGGATCGAAACCAGCGAACCCCGGGCTGCCGAAGAGGAACGTGTGAACTTAACTTCTGTGCTACTGGGCCAGCCCTGTAAGTCAAGCCTCTTAAGTTGTTATCTCCAAACATATGGACTTTAACAGCCATAGAGATTATATCAAGAACTCCAACCTCCCTCTCCCTTTGAACGATCACGTTCATTCAATCACTCAAAAAATACTGACTGAGCAACCAGAGGCCAGACCTTGTCATGGGTGTTAGGGACAAAGTGACGAATAGGACAGAGAGGGTCTTTGCCTTCACGTGGCTTGCATTCTAGAGGGGAAGAGGGATAACACATATATAGCACCAAGTGCTAAAAAATAACAGGAAAAATGATAGGTGAGGGGGTTGTAATGCTTTTCGTCTAAGCCCATTATTTATTAGATTGAACCACATGAAATTGCTGAACCACTTCTTGACATACAGAATGGGCAATTTCACATGGTTCAACTGAATAGTTTCATTCCACTGGGCAATGATCAAGGACACTCCTGATGAACTAAAAATTATAACTACCACTTTCCCTTGTGATTTCTTCAACTACAGAAAAAGCCCAGGATCTTGGCAGTCTATTACTGTTGAATTTTTTGGTAAAGGAACATTAATATATTACCTGTGCAATTAATTAACAAAACATCCCTTGCTCCTAAATCTACTGACAGATCTTAACATCATGAAAAGACACCCAGGCATTCTGTGCCTCCTGATATGATGCAGAAGGGAGGACGTCTGCCAAGAATTCAAAGCTGGTTCTGCTCAGGCCTCCAGAGCTGACCACTGGCTTACAGCAAACACTGAGGACAAGGGAAAACCCAAAATGACACTGAAGGATGCAGTCAGTAAAATCCAGAATGTGGGGACTCTACAGGACAAAAAGAAAAAAAGGGGGTAGAAACGTCCAGACTTTTCGAAAAGGCTTATTAATAAGCTCACACGTATAATGAGTGGATCTCCTCTGGACTCTCATCTGAACAAAGCAACTGTAAATAAAAAACAGTCTGTGAGACAACAGGGAAAAGGACAGAGCTGCCTAGACCCCCAATACTAAGGAAACACTAAGTAATTTGTTTGTTTTTAAAGAGTCCTTATATTTTAAAGTTACAAACTGCAGTGAACTGATAAATGTTAAAGCTGGGAATTAGGAACTTGAGATTTTTATTCTGTGTATGTTAAAATACTCCCACAGTAACAAACTTAAAGCAGCTCTCTGGGTCTACCCCCTCCCCAGGTGCCCACACATCGCCCATCGGAGCTGGGGATGCTCTTCCA
>NW_025793893.1:0-36945 GCF_021613505.1 Equus quagga | reverse complement strand
TGCCACAAGAGCAGGGCGTGCAAAGTGCCACCGAAACGATTATCAGACAGCAACAATCCCTTCTGGCTGGGAGTTGAGGAAAGTGCTTCCCTAAGAAGGCAGGAGGCAAGTGGGGACTCAGAAAGACTGGCAGGCTTTCTAGAGGTGAACATGGTCATGACCCCAAGTGCGGAGGAAGGAAACTGCAGGTCGAGTTCACATCTCTGACAAATAAAAATGGCAAGCAATAGGATACATTGGAGAATATGAGGAAGCCATTTGGTATAAACCTAATTCGGCCTGACCTTGTCTTTCCAAAAGGGCCTGACCGAGGCCGTTGAGCATACATTGTATATCTGCTTTAGAGATTCCCTATGGCAAGAGCAAAAGGCCCTTGAGGTAAAGGTGCAGCTTCCCTCCCTCTCCCACGTTGGCGTCTCCTTAAGGATTAAGCATCTTTCCTTAGGCTAGAAACTGATTGCTGCGCTCACTTGTGACCGCCCAGCTCCCAGCTCGAGACAATAGACTTGCCTCCTGCTACCCCACGAAGATAGCAGACCCACTACCTGCTGTGTCCATCAAGTGCTGTGCCAACAGGGCAATCTTGTGACTATTGTGGGAGGGACATTTCAATCATATGTAAAGCACCCTCTTTCGGGGTATATAACCACTCTGTACACCTCATTTCTTTGGTGCCCTTCCTTTGGGAAGAAAGGCCCCGGGCCATGGTCCTCAGATTTCAGCTCAGAATAAACTCACCCAAATTTTCATTTACAGATTGGTTATGGATTATTTTCGTCGACATCTCCAAATGCTCCAACTTCACCATTAGAGGAAAAATGCAGCCTAGGTACATGGAAAAGACTCCCCAAGAGGAAAGATTAGCAAGAAATCTCACATGGTGGACCTGAAGGCAACAGAATAGATTCTTCTTCATAGAGAGTGATTCAAATGGGATTCTGCCTAAAAACAAGGGTTGTACCTGACCCTCCAGCCTTTCAAGATTCCTGCCTAGGAATCTCGAATGCCAACAAAATGAATCTATTTCTCCCTATGGAGGCTTCTCAAGCCTTTTCTTTTCTTTTTTTTTTTTTTTTTAAAGATTGGCACCTGAGCTAACAACTGTTGCCAATCTTCTTTTTTTTTTTGCATTGCTTTTTCTCCCCAAACCCCTCCAGTACATAGCTGTGTATTTTAGTTGTGGGTCCTTCTAGTTGTGGCATGTGGGATGCCACCTTAACATGGCCCGAAGAGTGGTACCATGTCCGCGCCCAGGATCCAAACCAGCAAAACCCTGTGCCGCCAAAGCAGAGCGCGCAAACTTAACCACTCGGCCACAGGGCCGGCTCCTCAAGCCTTATTTTCTGTCGTTTGTTTGGTGTTTTACGGAGAGTGAAAGTTTTCTCAGTTGGGACTGGATATTACTCTAAGTTTGGAGAACCCTAAGGACATCAAGGACCCACTACTTTCAGTAAACAAACAGTCCACACACGACACTTTATAAAAAGGAAAGGGCAATGACTCAGAGCTTCTCTACCAGGTCACTCCTAGGGGATCTCCTCAGTAAAAACATCAAAGCATGATGCCTTCACTGATTTCCATGTCAGATATCAGGAAGAATGCCACTCAGGGAACCTCTTCGAGCAAGTGCCTCAAAAGCAGGGAAAGGATGACCCAGAAGTTGCAAAGAAATGCATGATTAGGTAACTGTTCTCAGAGCTGCCAGGTTTTCACAAATATTAATAATTTAGAAAAAAAATACAAGTAAAATCACCTTTAACCATGAATGCCTGGAACACTATTTTGCACACAGTTTCTAGGATTAAGTCTAATGCCCACGAATCTTTCTTTTTGAAGGAATGAAGTTAAGGGTTTCCAGGTTTCACCATTTCACCCTTTACTACGCGTGGAGCATCCGTGGCTGATGAGGCCTAGAGGGTGATGCTGAGGAGTCAGCAGCACTTCAGTTCTGTTCAGGAAACCTCTGCTGAGCGCTTAGTCCGTGCCAAGCCTGACACCTGCTGGGGACACAGGGCCATCATCTTTTTCCACAGCCTGGCAGAGCGGACAGGTTCACTCCATCAAAGATTCCAAGAAAACAGTTATTTAAAGCTACGGTGTTAAGCTGATAAAATGTAAGAAAAGAAAGGACGTCGACTTTTTACTTACACTTCCTGCCCAAACTTCAGGCGATCCCCCTGCCAGTTTATAGTAGACATATACAGGGTCTCCTTTTTTAAAATTCACAAAACGACAATCCGGGCCTGCAAAATCTTGCAGAGCCTCACCTCGGACCATTAACACTGTATGTGAAGAGAGAGAAAAAAATAACCAGATATCAGGATGCAACTTTCACAGTCCATATTGATTTTATCAGGAAGTCTAAGAATCCACTGTAAACAATAATCAAGCTTCTCCAGTTTCCACTCTTGGGAATCAATTACTTCCAATTCATATGCTCAAAGCATCTAAAATCTTCAAAGCTTTATCATTATAAATCATGACATCCCTAGCCAAGTAGACAGTGGAGAGGGAAATCTTCCCTGTTTTTCTCTACGTTTAATGCTGAGAAACAAAAAGCAATGTGTCCACCCTCACACACGGCTGGTCTCAAGCGAAACTCTTGGTTCCCTCCCTAGCCTTCTAGTCTTCAATCTTTGCTGTTTCATAATCATAAAAAGCTTCATATTGCAATTCGGAAAATTCAAGTTAGGTTGCTGACTAGCTGGGCTACATGTAGAGAGAACTGGGAACTGTGGAGAGCACCCAGGAACCCCGAAGGGGTCAATTAACTTGAACTAACCACTAAAAAGCACTATCTTTAAGTGGCTGTAACTGCTACCACAGCGACAGTAAACACTGTCAATTTCATTTGCAGTAAACAGTGTCAATTTCATTTGGGGCCAAGTTTTTCTCTCCATACAGGATCTGGATAAATTAACCTGGAAACAAATTCACACCCTAATATGGATCCTAACACATTACAAAGTTAACATTTTCTGAAAGTAAATAATGTTGACTGCACTCAACATTAAGAAGGTTTCAAAACAAAGGAAAATTACCCTTATTTATTCCTATAAACAAAATCAAGAGTGGACATCACATGTGGTAGGAACAAGCAAAACTATGAGTATTGTTCAGTAGTTACCTTCAGTCTTAAAACGCAAGACTTAAATCACACTTGATCTAGAAACTGGTAGAAGCAGTATTTTTCTTTTTCTTGGCCAAATAACACAGTTACTGATGTAAGATGAAATGGCTAATAAACGCAATTAAGTAGCAGAGAAAAAGAAGGATGAAATGGAAATACTTCTTCTGAAAGCCAATTAGCAATAAATACATTAAAACATATCTTTAAATAAGTACTTGAGGGACAACCATACAGATTTGAAGGGGGGTATTTGGATTTTGAAGCTAAAAATCTGATTATCATTTTAATACATGTCAGCAGCCTAATTCAGATAGAATTGGGTGACAGGCCAGGTTGAAGGTGATGGACAGTGTAAGCTGAGGGATTCTACCAGAAGTGGCAATAGCAGTGTTTCTCTTTTTTCCCCTTAGAAGAGATCATTGAGGATTTATAATAATAAATCAGATGACATCAAAATGGACACCGTGGAACAGCTATCTGAAAAGCACACAAGGACACCTCACACGCACCCACCTCACTAAACACTTCATGCAACACAACACAGACCCAGATCCTGCCCCGGCTGCCCTTTGTTGTGTTTGGTTACGCCCGTTTGGACAGATGCCATTTCTCAAGTTATATGACAACGAAAAGCCATCCCAACACCATGTCTCCGCACTGAGAAAGGAACAGCGATGTGATTCTCCAGGTAACTGGTTTTGAGGAACCCAGGTAGGCTGGTGCTTGAAAGCAAACGTTTCATCATAGCCAGCCTGCCTGCTAACAACCTGGGTTTGCTACGAGATAACTGAAGGAAAAACTGGAAGTTGGTCCGCTTTTGTAGCGTTCATTTATATCAGCCCTAGGGTTACCTCTAGGAATGGCTTCACGCAGAGCAGACTGCCTCCCTTCTTTTCTTTAATGGTGTAGCGGTGATACGAACTCTTCAAATGATGACATTTGTTTTTAAATAACACCAATTTGAATGTAAATAGCTGAACCTACGGTTATGGCCTTTTCAGAAGGAGCACTTTTCTATATGTATTAATCACAACTTATCAACACCCGCTTCCGAAGCAGTTATCAGTAAGTTACAAGGTTATCCGAGACAGGCCGGGAGTCCGTAAAAATGATCCTGGTCCAGCAAACACACAGTCAGAGACTCCAACAACACAAGAAACTAAGGCTAAAGCTAGTGGGTTTTATAGAACCCTTGGAGTCTTTATTATTACTACTTTAATAATCCTTTTCACCAGAGTCTGAGATCTCTGCCCTCAACGCCCACGGCCCACCCCCTCACCTCCAATCCCCGATTGGGGAACAATTCCGCTTCCTGCGCAAAGACAAGGAGGCTGCGGGTCCCAGGTGGCCCATGCAGATCCTCGGCCTCTTTCCAGAACGAAAGATTTCGGCCTTCCCGGTGCCCTCCCTGCCTGGCTGTCTGCAAGACTTCCAAGCACAGAAATGACAGGATGGAGGCAGAGCCGGGGCGGAGACCTTGGAATACACTGCATGCCTGGACTCCGGGCTCGTCCCAAAGCTAAACTCCAATCCCGGTTCGAAAGGCGGTACGAGTCCCAAAGCCGAGTGAAGCAGAAGGGCGAAGGGGCAGCGCCAGCGGGCCCTTCACGAGCCCCATCAGCAACCTGCGGCCGGGAATACGCCCACCGAGCCCTTAGCGCATCTGCCCCCGGACTGCAGCCACGGGGCTCCCCGCAGCGGGGGCAGGAGAGCGCTCGGATGCAGCGTGGGGAGCCCAGGGCGCGTGGCGCGCACCCGTCTCCCCTCGGGTCGGGGCGGGTCGGGGGAGCGGACGCTGTGAGCTGCCCCTGGGGAGACCGGGGGCCACCTCCGACGCCCCACCTCCCCAATCAGCAAAGGAAAAATCAAACGCGGGCAACAAGTGGGACTGCAGCCCCCACGCCAGGGCCGGCTGGCCCGGGCGCCGGCAGAGCCGGAGAGGACAGACGCAGGGCCGCGGGGCTCGCCCACCCCGGCGCTCCGCCCGCCTGGCCTGCGACCCCCCCAGCCGGCATCGGGGCTGCCGAGCGCCCGCCCCCGCGCCCCCCGGCGCCGCCGCCCTCCGCCACTCACTGCTGCATTCGTCGTCGGCGCAGAGTTTATGCTCCGAGAAGCGCCGGCCCGTGTCCAGGTCCGTCAGGCCCAGCCCCGGCCAGGGCGGCCCGAGCAGGAGCAGGCAGAAGAGCCCCCTGGCCGCCGCAGCCATGTTGTCGTCACCTCGGGGGAGCCGGCGACGCCGAGGAGGCGGCCGGACCGGGCGGCGGGCGGAGCGCAAGGGGCGGGCGGAGCGCAAGGGGCGGGGCGACACCAGGACGGTTTGAGAAGTTCCCGACTGACACGTCAGCACCAGCTCTCCGGGGGATGGAGGAGGTCCTGGCGGAAGCGGACCAGAGGTCCGACCTCCTTCCCGGCGCCTCCTCCTCTGATCGCTGCCGTGGCAACCGGGACCTTATATAGCCCTCCTCGTCCAATCAGCTGCCTTTGCCCCGTCTCTTCACATTTGACGCTCCGCGCGACTTTTCTCCTCCGTCACCAGTCTCTGTGACCTCGGATCCTCCGCGCGCCATCCCAACGAGTGGTCCTTTCTGGCACCCTCTCGCAACTTCTGATTTCTGGTCCTTCCCAAACCAGCCCACCTCCACAGCCCTATTCTTACTACCTCCTTCTCTGAACTACCGAATCCCACCCACGATTTGCCACTGTTAGTCTGTGGTTCCAGGCTCCCTCTCTTTCAGACTCCCAGGGGTTCCTTGGGGTCCCATCCCATGATCCCGGTTGATTAGTAAGGGGTGTGATTGGGTTGGTGATGTAAATTAGAGCTGGTGGCTGGCTTGGTCTATTTTGGACTCCTGGAGGATGGAGGTGGCAGTGGGTCCCCGTAGGGAGATCTTCAGATTCTTGGGTCTTTATCCACAGGGAAGAAGTAATTTAATTCAACACAAATATGTTGAGCTTCTTCTGTTTTATGCTAGCGTTTCATGCCAGACACTGGGCAAAGCACGAGGGTGGTGTGGGGAAAGACGTAGGTCAAAAGACAAGCTCTCTGGTCCTTGTCTGAAGAAGCCCACAATTTAGTGGAAACCAATTGACAAGAAAAACAACTCAAGAATCAATGTCAGAATAGAGAAAAACTAATTAATTGCAGTCAACATTTATTGAGTGTTTTCTTTAGGCCCTGGTGGGTGTTATTATTCTAAGGTCTTTATATGTGTTGATTCCTCGCATCATCACAACAATTGTACCTCACAGTAGTAGATCCTGTTAACCACCTTCATTTTCGGGATGAGTCAGTTGAGGCATTCACACATCTAGTGAGTGAGTGAGCTAAGATTCAAACCCAGGTAGTACCCGCCCTTTTCATCACAACTCTGCAGAGCCTTTATCAAGCAACATTATGATTTTTGGACTTTCTTTCTGACTAGGGGAAGCAAAATCTTGCTTAAATCACAATATAAGTGAATTATCTATATGTGCAAAAAAGAAAAAGCCCACAAGCCCACAGTCACTCCAGGGAAGAGTGGCTACAATGTCCTGGCCGGGGTTGGAGGGCTTTGTCCGTGACCAGGGTCTTCTCACTGCCGTCTCTGCTAAGGTTATTCATCAACCTCCAACACCAGTCAGGCCCACCAGTTGGTTTCCCAAACTCACTGGATTCTTTAAAAGCAAGAGGAAAGATTGTGGCCCGTCCATACGATCCACAGTGTTGAATAAAGGAAAAGATGGGATGTTCACAAAGATGCTCACAGTTGTTTGTCTATAGGGGCCATGAGATGTGCCATTGGTCCTGTGTAGTTCCCACACTATCAGGAGAAAATGTGTGACAGATAAGCTCACCAAGGGTTCAAGTGTAGTGCCCTTAGGAATTCTTCATTTCTTTTTTGCTATGTGTTTGTTTGCTTTAGAATGTTAGATGTGTCTAATAGGCATCTTCAACTTAAATGTTAAAAACCAAACTCTTTATTTTCTCTCTCAAACTCTGTTCCTTTCAGTCTTCTTTATCTCAGTAAATGGCACTTTAATTCTCATCTTGCAGGTACTCAAGTCAAAAACTTACAAACCATTCTTGGCACCTCTTTCACCCACACTCTAAGTCCAATCCCTCAGACAACATCGTGCACTCTTTGTTTTAATAGCTTTCTTGAGGTGTAATTGACATGCAATAAACTGCACACATTTAAAATGCACACTTTGATAAGTCTTGACATACGTATACACCCATGAGACCATCACTACAATCAAGATAATTAACATCTGCATCACCCTACAAGAGTCCTCATGCTCCTTTGTCATCCCTCCCTCCCCGCTCTTGCCTGTCTCCTAACAACCTTCTGTTGCTATAGAGTGATTTGTAATTTCTAGAGTTTGGTATAAATGGAATCACATGGTATGTTATCTTTTTGGTCTGACATCTTTCACTCAGCATAAGCATTTGAAATACATCCAGAATCTGAGCACTTCTCACCATCGCCTATGCTGACACTGCTGGCCATGAGGGCTGAACCACCGTGATCTCTCACCTGGAAGACCTGCAACAGCCTGCTCACTGTTTGCCCTACTTCCACCCTTGCGTTCCAACAGTCTGTCGTCTCAGGAGCAGCCAGAGTGATTGTCTCCTGATAGAAATTGGGTCACGTCGCCCCTCTGCTCAAAACCTTCCTATGACTCACCACTTCTAAGTAAAATGCAATGACCTTATTAAGGACTGCACTGTCTTATTTGATCTGACCCCCCTCATCCCTTTTAGCCCCATTTTCTAACACCGTCCCCTTGCTTTGCTGTTCCACTCAAACTCACTAAGCCCACACCAGCATCAGAGCATTTGCACTTGCAATTTTCCCTGAACCTGGAACAGGTCCCCCAAACAGTCCACCTGGCTAACTAGTTCCCTCATCTCATCAAGTGTCTGTAACAACTCCATATCTTATTAGAGAGGCCTTCCCTGATATCACCCTACATAGAAGAGAGCTCCCTCCATGAACATCCCGCCCATCATCCTGCTGTATTTTTCTTTAGAGCACTTACCACCTGCCTGACATTTGTTTATCTATTTGATGGCCCCTCACCCTAAATATAAGCTCCATGGGAGCAAGGAATTTGTCCATTTTGTTCACTGCTCTAACATAAGTGCCTAGGAAAATGTCTGGAATGTATGAGGTACTCAAAAAATGATTTGTTGGATGAACATATGATTCCTCATATATTATAAATATATTACACTATTAACCTACACAGAGTCTCCATATATAAATAGTACCGAGAGGGAATATGCCATGAGACCAAGGCATTTTGTGTCTTCCCTTCAGCAACATCCTCAATATGGGGAACAGAACCTGGAATATATTTATTGGAATATATTCACTGTTGATTGAGAGCATATTTGTTGGGAAGGGAGCAAATGAAATTGCACTGTGCTTTTTTCCTATATACTACCAGAATATTAAAGCAGATAAAAATAATTTTAATTTTTCTTATTTCTATTTAGAGTAGAATTAATGACAATTCATTGGTGGAAAAAGAAAAATTCCAAAATGATCTAATTTAATATTACTTTACTAATATTTACTTTGATATTTAGATATGCTTTGATACGAAGGATGAGAGCTGTTAGTTACTGAAGAACTAGCTGCTTAGTTTGTAGATTTTCCAGGGCTTTATCTCCATTCTTTTTTATTATTATTATTGCCTTTAGATATTAATAAGTTTGGTGGTTAATCAGAAAAAATTTCTCAGCAGACCACAATGAGGGTGGTGGTGGTAACTCTTTCTGCCAGGATATATAATTATAAAGGATGAATCAGCACTCATTTTTAATAGCATTCAATTATGTTTCACATAAATTCTAATCTCAAGCATGTTATTTGTTAACATTTCAGATGGAATTTTCATTGGGTAAAGATTAAGTAAGAGTTAAAAAAATAAATGTGTCTAGTTTGAGGGTGTACATAAAAATATAAGATGTGGAGGGTTCCTGATCTTAAAGAAGTTGCAGTCTGATTGAGAAGACAAGACAAACACATCTGAAAGAATAGAAGACAGCATAATAACATATCATTGTAAACTTCCCATGGTGCCTGCCCAGGGGCATCCAGAAGGTCTAACACTGAAGTTACCAGAAAGAACTCAGTCTACTGCCAATGATGAAACCACTCTGAGTCCAGAGAATGGTGGAAAGTATTTATTGAAGACTATGGCTTCCAGCCAAGATGGAGTAAAAGGGAACAGGTTTACTATCCCACATTAAACCTCTAAAAACCTGGACAAAATATATGAAATAATAATTTTTAGACATTGGACAACAAACACTGTAGGACAATGATAGCCAAGATAAGTGGAGCAAATAAAGTGAGTGCTGTGATTGCCCTCGCTTACTCCTTGGATAAAGTTTCCAGGCCACAACTAGAGAAAGGAAACTCAAACAGATAACCTCCTTGTTGACGAGACAGATTTGAAACTTTGGGGAGGTCAAGTCAGCTGGAATTTTCAGGGAAGAGTACAGGAGAGAAGAGAGCTGAATAAACAAGAGAGAACTGTACAGTCAGAGCTCCAGAGATCTGCAGAGGGTTTCTCTCAGGTCTTCAAGTGAGTAATGATAAGCACCTGTGTGTGAAGAATTACCTGAAGCCAGGGAAAGAACTACCAGAGGACAGGAGGAACAACTGTTGAAGAAGAGAATAGCTTGTGCTCCCACCAGCCAGAGTAGACAACCTGTAATAAATAGGGCATCAGGTACAGTGCTCAGTAAAGGGGAAAATATCAGCCTAAGATTGAAAGCTACTATAACAAAGCTTAAAAACAAGCCTTGAGGGGGCGGCCCCATGGCCAAGTGGTTAAGTTCATGCGTTCGACTTCAGTGGCCCAGAGCTTCACCGGTTCAGATCCTGGGCACAGACATGGCACCGCTCATCAGGCCACGTTGAGGCGGCATCCCACATCCCACAATGAGAAGAACCCACAACCAAAGTATACAACTATGTACTGGGGGGATTTGGGGAGAAAAAGCAAAAAAAAAAAAAAAAGAAGTTTGGCAGCAGTTGTTAGCTCAGGAGTGAATCTTTAAAAAAAAAACAAGCTTTGAAAAGATCAAAATGTTTCCAAGTAAATTAACTGCATTCCAGAACAAAGCTCAAGAATATTTAAAAGAATACAAAATATTCAGCACCCAACAAGGTTAATTCACAATGTCTGGAATCCAATAAAAAATTATGAGGCATGAAAAGAAGTAGGAAAATACAACCCATAATGAAAAGAAAAATCAATCAATAGAAACTTTCATAAATGACACAGATGAGAGAATTTTTACACGAGGACATTAACACAGTTTTAGTCCATATGTTAAAGATGCCATAGGAAAGCATAAACATGTAAAGGAGAAACATGGAGGATATAGCAACAATCTGAATCGAACATAGGTGAAGAAAACAATGGCTGAGGTGAAAAATACACTGGATAAGACTAATAGCAAATTAGACATTTCAGAAGAAAATATTAGTGAACTCGAAGACATAACTATATAAACTCTCCAAAATGAAACACAGAGAGAAAAAGAGATTGAAAGAAATGTACAGAGCATCAATGTGCACAACTTCAAATCAGTCCAATATACATGTAATTGGGGCCCCTGAAGGATGTGTGAGACAGAAAATAGGTTTGAAGAAACAATGAATGAAAGCATTCCAAATTTGATAAAAACTCACAGATCCAAGAAGCTCAACAAACTCTAAGCACAAGAAACATGAAGAAAACAACACCAATGCATATCAAATTGGTTAAAACCAGTGGTAATGAAAAAAAATAGAAAATCATCTACAGACATCAGACACATTATGTTCAGAGAAGCAGTGACAGGAGACTTTTCATTCAAAAAATGGAAACCAGAAGACAGTCAATCAACATATTTAAAGTGCTGGAAGAAAAAAATATGACACTCTGGAGTTGTATACCAAGTGAAATATTTTCCAGACATGAGGTGAAGCCTTTTCAACACATGGTGCTGGGACAACTGGATATCCACATGCAAAAGAATGAAAGTGAACCCTACCTTACCCCACGTACAAATATTAACTCAAAATGGATCATAGACCTAAATGTAACAGCTAAAACTATAAAAATCTTAGAAGAAAACATAGGGAGAAATCTTGGAGTAGGCAATGATTTATTAGACAGAACACCAAAAGCATAAGCAACTAAAGAAAAAAAGGTAAACTGGACTTTATCAAATTTAAAACTTCTGTGCTTCGAAGGACATCATCAAGAAAGTGAAAAGATAACCGCACAGAAAGGAGGAAAATATTTCCCATTCATATATCTGATAAGAGATTTGCATCTAGAATATATAAATAACTCTTAAAATTCAATAATAAAAAGACAGATAACCCAATTTTAAATAACTCAATTTTTAAAAGCCCAGGGAAAAGAATTTGAATACACATTTCTCCAAAGAAAATATACAATGACCAATAAGTAGATGAAAATATGCTTAACATCACTAGCCTTTAGGGAAATAGAAATCAAAATCACAATAAGATATTACTTCACACCCACTAGGATGGCTATAATAAGAAAGACAGATAATAGTGATGTTGACAAGGATGTGGAGAAATCAGAACTCTCATACATTACTGGTAGGAGTGTAAAAGGTGCAGCCACTTTGAAAAACCATCTGGCAGTTCCTCAAGAGATTAAACAGAGTTACCATATAACCAAGCAATTCCACTCCTAGGTAATAACCAAAAAGCTATGAAATCCACTCAAAACCTTGGACACAAATATTCACAGCATCATTATTCATAATAGCCCAAAATGAAGACAACCCAAATGTTCATCCACGTGACAAACTAATGAGTAAAATGTGGCATGTCAATACAACGGCAGTAAAAAAGGAACAAAGTACTGATACACGCTACAACAGGAATGACCCCTGAAAAGATCATGCTAAGGGAAAAAACCAGCCACAAAAGAGCCTATATTGTATGGTTCCATTTATATGAAATGTGCAGAATACACAAATCTACAGAGACAGAAAGTATATTTTTGGTTGTCTAGGGCTGGCAGAGACAGGGGTGTTGAAAGGTGACAGATAAAGGGTATAAGGTGTCTCTTTGGGGGTGATGAAAATGTTCTAAAATTGATTATGATGATACACAGCTCTGTGAATATATTAAAAGCCATTGAAGTGTACACTTCAATAGGTGAATTGTTTAGTTACATGAATTATATGCCAATAATGCTACTACAAAATAATGAGAAGAGGGGCCAGCCCAGTGGCATAGTGGTTAGGTTCACACACTCCACTTCAGCAGCCCAGGGTTCGCCAGTTTAGATCCTGGGTGCAGACCTACACACCACTTATCAGCCCATGCTGTGGCAGCATCCCACATATAAAGTAGAGGAAGATGGGCACCGATGTTAGCTCAGGGCCAGCCTTCCTCAGCAAAAGGAGGAGGATTGGTAGAAGATGTTACCTCAGATAATCTTCCTCAAAAAAAATAAAATAAAACAAGAAAAGACTCCCATGCCAAAAAGCAAATTTCTAGATATGCAAAACAAAACAAAGGAAAAAGGTGGTGAAATATATTTTCAGACAAACAAAAACTAAAAGAATTCATCATTCTAGGAAATTCAAACCAATCTATAATGACAGTTCTGCTTGATGACAGGCAGGGAGGAAAGGGATGGACACAAAGAAATTTGGGGGTGATGCATATGTTCCTTCTTTTGATCATAGTGATGGTTGCAGGTGTGTATGCATGTGTCAGAACTCAGAAAACTGCACAATTTAAATACTTAAATATCATTTATACCTCAATAGATTTGTCAAAAACTATATGGGGAAAAGTAGTTTGTAATATTAGACAGAAAGAGATAAGACACAGTTATCCTTAAAAGTAACTGAAGAGTCATAAACCAGGTAAATCCTAGTAAACGTCTTAGTTAAAAACAAAAACACCATGGAGGACGTCCCATGGTCAAGTGGTTAAGTTTGCACGCTCTGATTAGGTGGCCCAGGGTTTTGTCGGTTCGTATCCCAGGCGTGGACATGGCACCGCTCATCAAGCCGTGCTGAGGTGGCATCCCACATAGCACAGCCAGAAGGACCTACAACTGAAATATACAACTATGTACTGCAGGGCTTTGGGGGGAAGAAGAAGAAGAAAAATAAATAAAAATAAAACACTGTGATTGGTTATGATACAGTGTAAATTAGAAAAACAACAAACATACATTTCTTTACTCTGTCAAGTCGGCCTGCACAGTATCATTTCCTGTTGAGAATCCTGAGATATTCTTCCCTTCTTTTCTTTTCCCAGATTTCTGGCTTCTTTTGTGTCCAGTGTCATCCTTTGTGGCCAGTGTTTAGGAGATGGGTCCACCTTTTACACCCGTGCCCAAGGAGGCCCCATCTTGGCTCCACCTCCAAGGGTGAAGGATGACTTGGATCCTCATTATATTCTTTTTTTTTTTTTTTTTAGATTTTTATTTTTTTCCCCTTTTTCTCCCCAAAGCCCCCCGGTACATAGTTGTATATTCTTTGTTGTGGGTCCTTCTAGTTGTGGCATGTGGGACGCTGCCTCAGCATGGTCTGATGAGCAGTGCCATGTCCGCGCCCAGGATTCGAACCAACGAAACCCTGGGCCGCCTGCAGCGGAGCGCGTGAACTTAACCACTCGGCCACGGGGCCAGCCCCTCATTATATTCTTTAGAGTGGAAACTCCTAAAAGATAAGTAAATCTCTCTTGCTGATGCCAACCACCATCCACAGTAACAATGGGGGTATGGGGAAGACAAGGAACCCTGCCACACGGTAAGTGCTAAAATGTGTGTGGGCACAAATTCTAAGCACGAAAGAGTTAAAAGAAGGAGGAAAGTAAATGATGGTGGTGCGGTTTAAGCTAGGTCTTGGTGAACAGGTAGGATTTAGATTCTAAAAAGAGAGTACAGCAAGTGAGGAAAGTAACACAGGAGAAAAGAGAGCAAAAAGTAATGTTTAAAGGACAGTAGGGAGACCTAATCTTACCAGTGTGAAATGATCCAATTAAAGAATAGTGGGAGATAAATTTAGGGGGCTAGGGTAGGTCAGATTACAAAAGCCCTTGAAAATCAAGCACAAGAATTTAGACTTAAGAGAGTAAAAAACAAAGCTATCAGACTTTAAGGGATTTTATAACTGAACTAGAATGTAAGCAAGTATTGTGTTCTGAAAGCCAAGGAGAATGGAGTTTTGTGTTGGGCGTGGCCAGTAGGGTTAAATCATCCCCATAATTAAAAAGCCATGTGGAAGTCATGTCAAAGGATTATGTTCTACTGGGAGTGAGTCATATACAAGGCAAAGTCTTCTATCAGCACGTACTATTTGTCTAGTCCTGACAAATATTATCCCAGTTTCTATCGTACGAAGAAAGGAACTCAAACATCTGAAGTTGCCACTAACTTATGGGCTTATAGATAAGTTCCTGTTTCCGGTTCTGCCTAATTTACCTTGGCACTATTTTCACAGAAGTCAAATATTTGGTGCTTTGAAACAAAACCAGACCAAATTCCAGGGTGGGGCCTGTACAACTCAGTTTCCACAGTGCAGACTGTTTGTCCATTTACACTTTCCAGATATGAATTCCTTCCTTACTAGGACTATAGCAGAGGCAGGGAAGGAAGTCAAAAGCATTAAACTAGGTATCACAAGTCTAACTGTGTGATCCTCGGCAGGTAATTAACTTTTCTGAGTCTCAGATTCCTCATCTACAAAATTGGGATTAATGTTCAAACTTCCATAGTGTTTCTGTAAGAAGCAAATGAGATCATATATTAAAAAGTTGCCCATTTATGTGTTTAAATAATCAAACAGCAAAATCTCAGGCTTTTACAGCCAACTAGGATGGCTGACGGTGCAAGAAGAGTCCCAGCAAATCAATGCCTTTGTGACAAAGGAGACATTTTTAGACAGTACCTCCCCTGGAAACTGTTCCCTTCTTGCTAGAAGACAGCATGGCCACTCACAGCCTCCCAAGCTGTGCCTGGCAAGTCAAAAGCACCTCCGGGAGGAGACACTGAGAGCTGAGAGGGAGAAAATACGTTCTTGAGGGTAACATACAAGCACAGCAGGCCTGTTACAGATCACATAGCGAGACAAAGCCAATCTCCTGAATCCTCAGCATTTTAATCGGTACATGCAGCAGAAAATTAGGAGCAGCAACATAAATACCATTATGAAGACTGTCCTCAAGTGCGGGTACTGAGCAATTGCAAACTGGAAATGTAAAGAGTTTCTCCAAGCATGAAAGCTCCTTCCTGTTTAAATCTACATCATATACGAAATAGCATGGAATGCCTAAGAGGAGGGATGAATGACTTCAAATCACAATGCTTGCGTAGAGAATCTAACCATAACCTCAGATTTCTCACTGATTCTCTAGAACAATGCTGTTCGATAGCAATATAATGCCAGGTACAAATGTAGTTTAAAATGTGTACAAGTCACTTTAGAAAGGTAAAACAAAACAAATGAAATTAATTTTAACAATACATTTATTTAACCAAATATATACAAGATATTATTATTTCAACTTGTAATCAATATAAAAATTATTAGTGAGACATTTTACCTTCTTTATTTCATTTGAAATCTGGGGTGTATTTTACACTTTACAGCACATCTCAACTCAGACGAGGCACATTTAAAGATAGCATGGCTCTAGAAAGCAGGGATTAAAAATTAACACCAGATCTGTACCATATACTTGTCCACTATTTTGCGTAAACTTATTGTAAAGAAAAGCAAAACTTAAAATTGTGTTTTAGGGTTTAAAATATTTTTGGCCCAGCTCTCTTGGAAGAAGCAAGAATGATGGTGGTTATCACAAAACCACCAATTTTTCGTTTGTCTGTGATCAGAGGCTGAGAATTTTGTTGGGATATCTGAGACTCTCATGGCCATTTCAGAAAAATCTGAAGTCTTTAGTAAAAAGTATAAGCTGTAGTCATCATTAAGCTTCTACACTAGTCATGCTTTTATTTAGTTCTCATAATTATCTTAAATGCACTTACTATTATTGACAAACTAAAGAAACCAAGAATGACATTTAAATGGGTAATAAAACAATTTGAAGGTATGAAAGCCTTTATCCCTTTAGGTTGAATTGAATTGACTTGTAGGAAAACACAGTCGCAGTTAAGTAAGGGACCAGAGCACGTTACTTGTTTAGGCAAATGTTTCTTGCTAGAGCTCTATTGGCATTTTAGGTGGGACATTCCACCCAGTTGCAGGATATACAACCACCCTGGCTCTGGCCATGAAATTCTAGTAGCATCCTTAGTCCTGAAAAATAAATAAAAATAAAATAAAATAAATATTGTCAAAATAAAAATTGCCTCCATGCATTTCAAAACTCCCCTTGGTAGGAAGAGTACCACTCTCCCAGCTGAGATGCACTGTTTGAGACTTTTAAAATCTGATCAGTTAACAAGCACCTGTGGTTGTAAATATTCTGTATTTGGTAGTTTCTCTTATCAGCTAAAATGAAAGGATTATTTTTAAAAAGTCTTTTGTAGATCCAAACGACTTTGCTTTACAGTGTTTTTGTCACTAAAGCTGATACCACCTTAAGGGACATCTCACACTTCCTCCAAGAGGGGTCTAATCCTTCTACTTCAACATTCCCACGTTTGCTCCCTCTTCTGTATTACCTTATCTTAAACTTAAATCTGAATGAATTGTATTGTTTTTTCTTTGTGTTAATAGTCAAATCACGGACACATGCTGAGTTACTTGGAATGGAGGTAGAGGGTTTTTTCTTTATTCTTAACAAAAGCACATGCTTCTCAATTAAAACTTAGGGGTCTAAGTTGAGACTCAGAATGCAGAGTTACTATGAGAACAACTGTAATGAAATAAATATATACCATCTTCATGATGGCTGGTCCCATTTTGCCCCATTATGATCATGTTTCTCCAAAATAGAACAGCAAAATTACTCCTTAGCGTTGACATCTACTAATTGTTTAGAGCACCCAGGAGAAACAATGTGGAGCCAATGACTATCATAATGACTGAGATCTATGATAATTATTTTTTAGTAGATCTCTTTTTTGGACAAAAAATCCTCATTCATATAATTACGTATCTTTAAAATTGTCTGTATGTATGTATGTATCCCAACCGAACCTCTATTGTGAGCATAAACATTAATTGGTACCCTAGAGCAACTGTTGGCAAACTACAGCCTACAGCCAAATCCAGCCTGCCACCTGTTTTTGTAAATATAAGTTTTATTAGACAGGCTCGACCATTTACATTTATCTATGGCTGCTTTTGTGCTGCAACGGCAGGGTTGAATAGTGGCAGCAGAGACTGTATGGTCTGCAAAGTCTAAAATATTTACTGTCTCTTCACAGAAAAAGTTTGCTGACCTCCACTGTAGATTGTAGGATAAGGTCGGCAGAAAACATGTACAAGGTTTTTTTTCTTTTTTTATGTCTAGAGTGGGTTGTATGAAATGTGATCAAGGAGCTGTTAATTGTCGAGGACCAATGTCTCCTCCTCGTAGACGATGTGCATTTAGGACTAGAAGGCTTTTGTCACATCAATGGTAAAAAACACCTGGGGAAGTTCATTTGGATGAGATTTAAGAAATGTCTTTTCTAGAGAATTTTGAGGTGTATCTAACCTTTGGGTTGTAGATAATGACACAGTTCTTCAAAATTGTTGGGAAGGATGTTTTAATCCATGAGTGGAATGTGTTCATTAGTATTTTGTAATAATTTCACAACTATCATCTAATATATGAAAGTATCATATGAGGCCGTCTATTGGATTGTAGTGGAACATTTTATGAGTTTATCCATTAGTTTTTATTTTTCTAGTAATTGTAGATCTCATGCTCATAAAGCTATGGGTAGAAATAGGATCATTTAGGTCTGATTAAATTACAAATCTTGGCCAGTTTATTTTTCAGAGATCTATTTTGAGGTTTACTCCTTCAGTTGATTTTAAGTCCCATGGACAATGAAATTGTTGTTGAATCTGTGAGACATTGCAAATTTCTATGTAGTTTGGCCTGTTAACTGAGTGTCCCTATTACTGTTGGTGGACAAAGATACAGGAAATTTAGTACTTCTGCTTTGAACCACGATAGAGTAGCTGGTACTGGATTTGCCTTCCTGCCACAAAAGAGTATAAAACTAGACAAACTACTTAGTGTGACTATTTCCAGGCACTGATAACCAGGCAGCACATGACTGTGATCCTTAAGAACAAAACACACAAAGTAAACTCCATAATCAGGGGCTGAGAACTCAAGTAAAGTGATAGTCTTGCTGACATGAAGAGAAAATTATCAGAGGTCAAGGTTATTGAAGTGGCTGGGATTTTGTAGGTTAGAATAACTGAGCTGATGGTGTGTGTGTGTGTGTGTGTGTGTACTGGGGGGACGGTAATACTAGAAGCCTATGTGGGAATTCACTGAGGATACAAATGTGTCAGGTGAGACTCCACAGGCTTAGCCAAGTTTGTCTGCTGCAGAGGGAAGGCTGAAGAGTGATGCTAAAGATCATGCAGTGCCAGGAGACATTGGGCTTCCAGCCCAGCCAGAGAGCAGCAACTTCACTGACACGTTGGGCACTTGACTGAGAATCCAGAATCAAGCCATAAGAGAAAGAACCATGCAAAAGAGTAAGTGGCACATGCTATGACTGAGTTTAAAACCAAAATAGACACACGTTGAAAATGAGTAGTACCAAGGTGGACATGACCAAAAGGACCTACCAATATTTAATCTGCATGACACACAAAAAGTAATATTCTTTAAAGGAAGACAATATAATCCAGACTCCCTACAATGTATTATCTATAAATGTCCAACATATAACTTATTATCAAACACACAAAGAGATAGGAAAATTTGAACCATAAAACAAAAAATAGGCTATAAAGATATCTGTGAGATGACCCAGATTTGGGGATTAGCAGAAAAAAAATTTAAAGTAGCTTTTGTAAATAATTTAAAGGACTTAAAGGAAAACATAGTAAGGAGTGAACAGATAAGGGCTATCAGTGTATAAATGAAAACTTTGTTTAAAAAACAGAAATTCCAAGAACTGAGAAGTACAGTAATTGAAATGAAAAATTCACTAAATGGGCTTAGCAGATTGGACACTACAAAAACAACAAAAAGTTAACTTGAGGATAGATCAATAGAAATTATCCATGCTAGGGCCCTGTGGCCAAGTGGTTAAGTTCGTGTGCTCTGCTTCAGCAGCCTAGGGTTTTGCTGGTTTGGATCCTGGGTACAGACCTAGTCTCACTCACCAAGCCATGCTGAGGTGGTGTCTCACATAGCAGAGCCAGAAGGACCTACAACTAGAATAGACAACAATGTACTGGGGGGCTTTGGGGAGGAGAAGAAGAAGAAGAAATAAAAGAACACTGGCAACAGCTGTTAGCTCAGGTGCCAATCTTTTTTTTTTTGTTTTTAAATTATCCGTTCTAAAGATCAGAAAGAAAAAAATAAACAGAGAGTCAGTAACATATCAACATCAGGTGGTCTTAATATATATAAAATTGGAGTTCCAGAAGGAAGGCAGAGGGATAATTGTATGGAAAAAATATTTGCAGCAATAATGGCTGAAATATCTCAAATTTAGTGAAAAAGAAATAGATCTAGGAAATTCAGTGAAGAGTCTAACTGCAAATAACCAAATAGGGAGGAAAATGTCTTGAAGGCAGCCAGGGAAAAGTGATACATTACACATGGGGAAAGTGATAAAAAGGGTAGCTGACTCCTCATCAGAAACAAGAGGTCAAAAGCCAATGGAAGGGGCTGGCCTCATGGCTGAGTGGTTAAGTTCATGTGCTCTGCTTCAGTGGCCCAGGGTTCGCCAGTTCGGATCCTGGGTGCAGACCTACACACTGCTCATCCAGCCATGCTATGGCAGCATCTCACACAGAAGAACTAAAAGGACTTACAATTAGGATATACAACTAGTACTGGGGCCTTGGGGAGAAAAGAGGAATAGAAAAAAAAGAGGAAGATTGGCAACAGATGTTAGCTCAGGGCCAATCTTCCTCACCAAATAAAGCATACCTTAAAAAAAGCCAAACCCAACACAAGTTGGTCATGTTAAAAAAGAATAGCCAATGGAAGGGCTTAAAGTGCCAGAAGACAAAAACTGTCGATCCAGAATTTTATATCCAGAAAAAATATCCTTCAATCTGAAGGCAAAATAGACATTTTCAGATAAATAAAGACTGAGAAAATTCATCACCAACAGACCTGTACTAAAAGCAATGCTAAAAGAAATTCTTTAAGATGAAAGGAGATGATGGCACATTCAATAGAAATGGAATGTTTTAGTTATCCTTTACTATGTAAAGTTAGTAGTTTAAAATGATAATAATTTGTTCTTTCTCCTGATACTGTGCCTTGGCTGGACTTAATTGGGTGGTTCTTCATTTCTGGGTGTTGCTGGTCACTCATGTGGCCGCATTCAGCTGGGAGCTTGGCCAGGGCTGAAACTTCCAAAATAGCTTCACTCAACATGTCTGCTGGCTCAGGTGTGGTGACTGAAATGGCTAGGATGGGTCCCCCTCTATCCAAATGGTTTTCGTTACAGGCATACCTCAGAGATATTGTGGGCTCGGTTCCAGACCACCACAGTAAAGTGAATATCACAATAAAGTGAGTCACATGAATTTTTTGTTTCTCAGTGCACATAAAAGTGTGAAATAGCACCAAAAAAACCCAATTGGTCTATCTTAATTAAAAAGTACTTTATTGCTAAAATTGCTAACCATCATCTGAGCCTTCAGTGAGCCTTTGTGCTGGTGCTCAAAATCTTGTAAAAAACACAGTATCTGTGAAGCACAATAAAGCACAGTACAATAAAAGAGGTAGGCCTGTATTCAGTAATCTAGCCTAAACTTATTTACTTGTTGGCTGGATTCCTAGAGGATAAAAATGGAAAGTGCAAGGCTTCTTAAGTCCTAGTCCTAGAACTGGCTTGGCATCACTTTTCCCATATTTTGTTCAGCAAAGCAAATCAAAAGACCAGCCCAGATTCGAGGGGTGGAGCAATAGACTCTACTTCTTAATGGAAGAAGCAACATGATTGTACAGGAATGGGAAGAATTTCTGGCAACTATTTTTTTTTTTTTGAGGAAGATTAGCCCTGAGCTAACATCTGCAGCCAATCCTCCTCTTTTTGCTGAGGAAGATTGGCCCTGAGCTAACATCTGTGCCCATCTTCCTCTATTTTATGTGTGAGACACCTGCCAGAGCTTGGCTTGATAGCCGATGCGTAGGTCCGCACCCAGGATCTGGACTGGTGAACCCCAGGCCGCCAAAGTGGAATGCGTGAAATTAACTGCTGTGCCACTGGGCTGGTCCCTCTGGCAACTACTTTTGAAGATAATTTACTGGAAGGAATGAAAGGTACTGGAAATGGTAAAATATGGGTAAATATGAAAGGCAATATATATATTTCTTCTCTTAATTTCTTTAAAATACATATAACTGTTTAAAGCAAAAATAACAATGTCTGTAGATAGAATATATAAGACAATAAACCACAAAGGACTTGGGGGTGATGGTAAATGGAACTACACTGTGGCAAGGCTCCTTTATTTTATGTGAAGCATCACAATTTTAATTCTAAGTAGACTGTGATAATTTAGGAAAGCAGATGATAAATCCTAGAAATACTGCTAAAACAATAATGCAAAGAGATATAGCTAAAAGCCAACAGAGAAATTAAAATGGAATACTGAAACTTTGATTAATCCAAAAAATGGCAGGAAGTGGAGAACAGGGCAACAAAAAACTAAGGGGACAAACTGGAAACAGAAAAATGATAGACTTAAATTCAACGACATCAATTATTACAATTAATATAAATGAATAAAACACACCAATTAAAAGATAGTGATTATCAGATTGGATTAAAAATGTGAAGATCCAACTAACTATTGTCTACAAGGGAAGTAGCACTGAATAAAAAACACAGGTAGGTTGAAAGTAGAAAGATGGAAAAAGATATGCCACTCAAACAGTAAGCTGAGAATGTTGCCGTGACTATGTTAATATCAGACAAACTCGTTCAAGATAAGGAGTTTTATCAGAGATAAAAAGTATATTTTAGAATGATAAAATGGTTATTTAATCAGGAAGATATAAGAACCACAAACATTTATGTGTTCAATAACAAACCTTCAAAATATGTGAAGGAAAGCTGACAAAACTAAAGAAAAAAGAGACAAATCTACAAACATGGTTTGCCATTTTAACATGCCGATCTCAGTAATTAATAGTAAGTGTTCATATAGTGATATGAAAAATCAGTTACAATATAGATCTGAACAAAACTATCAACTACCTTAACCTCATCGACATTGATAATATACAACACTCAACAACTGTAGAACACACATTCTTTTCTAGTGTCCATGGAACATTGACCAAGACAGTCCATATTTTTGGCAACAAAATAAATGTCTAAAAATTTTAAAATATTGACATCTCACAGAGTTTGTTTTCTGACCACAGCATAAATAAACTGGTAATCTCTAACAACACTGACTGACGAAGAAAAAAGTTGGAAGATGCTAATGATCAATAAGTTCAGATGCTTAAAACCACCACCATTTTGCTGCTCACAATTTTGTGAGTCAGGAATTTGCACAGGGCTTCTCGAGAATAGCTCACCTCTGCTCCATGTGTTATCGACTGGACTCAACTGTCTGGTTGAAATGAGCAAGTGACCGATTTGGGCCGCAAGGTCTGGGAAGGCCTTCCTCATGCATATGGAATTACGATGCTGACTGTTGGCTCCATGTGGCCTCTCTCTGTGTGGTGTTTCATTCTCCAGGGACTCTGTTGTCTTGTGGCCTCTCTCTCCCCAGTAGGATAGCCAGACTTCTTTATAGAGTGGCTCAGGGCACCAAATGGGCAAAAAAAATGAAGCTGAGCCTTTGAGGATATAGATTTTCCTTAAGTCAGGGGTGAGATCGTAGTCCGTGTGTTTTAGGGAGTTCACAGTTGGATAATATTTTTCTCTATATTATTATGTGAGCTGTTTTGTTCTTATGCTTTCATTTTTGCCACATTCCTTTTTCATATTGTTTGTATTATTAACTGTGATATCGTTTATTTATGATGATGTCTTTCCAACTGTTTGGTTTTCTGAAGCTTGTTCTTTATTAATTTGCAGGGAGTCTAATAAAGGGTTTATGGGAATAATTGAAGGGCTCATGGCGATAATATTCTCTAAATAACAGTTAATAGTTTTTTTTAAAAAGTGTAATTCATCATCATATTAAGTTGCTTTTTTAGCACGAACATCTGTTGCTTAGGATACGTTTTCTTCTAGATTAGAGTCTAGAAAGTCTTCTGCATGCTTTGTTTTATGTTTGCATTTTTGTCAGACCATTTCCTTTTTTAAATCCTATTTTTTAAATCTTATTTATGCTATTGGGTGTGGTATAGTATAGTCATTTTCTTCTTACTTTCTTCTCCCTAACACATTTTCTACCAGAATTGTACCATGGAAAAGGGAAGAGTGGGTAGAGCATATAAAGATACTAGTTCTTGACTTTTTCTCATTTATCTACTGTTGCCTAGAGTTGTCTGAGAACATTAAATTAAATCAGAATTTTTTTCCCTATTTTTGAGAGACCACGAATTTCTAGCCATATAAAATCAGCTCTGGGTTGGTTTTGGTGAAATTATACCTCATACCTTCCCACAGCAAGGGAAGAAATGTCGCCAGATCAAACCTCTAGACTAGATGCTTACAGCTATGTTATTTCATGTGTGTGTCCTCCTGGACATTATCATTTAGCTCAGCCTTGCCTGTGGAATTAGAGTACAGGCTTGAGTGAAGCCAAGAACCTATGACACAAGGAGTAGCAGAAGGAATTTTTCTTTTTTTTCAAATTTTTCCTTTTTCTCCCAAAGTCCCCCAGTACATAGTTGTATATTTTTAGTTCTGGGTCCTAGTTGTGGCAGAAGCAATTTTTCTTGCAAGCCCATACCTACTGCATAGTGTTCATGAAGACAAGTATTTTCAGCATTTTAAGGAATCACTGTACAAACTCTTATTTGACCCTTTAATCTCCTCTACAATACTCTGATTCTGCTCAAATGGTTCACTTTTAGGGTACGGAGAACTCAAAGCTTCCTGTGGGAGCCTATGCCATTATTTGTGCAGCCTTATTTATGAACAAAATTCTTGTAAGGACTTTAAGCTCCCTCCCTTAACTTTCACTAGTTAGTCCTAGTTCTGTTTTCTGATGCTATGACCCTTCTTGCTCAGACTGACTCTCCAAATTTTGGAGATATATATTGTTCCCATGGGTCTCTGCTTTTCCAGGACCATCTTCCCCAGAGCTCCTCAACTTGCCCTCTTTTCACATTTAACCATCTTACTTTCGACCCCTATTTCATGTAAGTTTGTCAACGTTCCTCATGAAAAGTGACCCCAGACAGGTCCACAGAACTTCCCTGCTGAGAAGGAAAAAGATATCCTTGGCCAAATTTTGGGGACGCAGTCAGAGTCACTTAAATTCAAAGCTAAAACTTTAATAAAAGAGAAAAAAGATTTCAAGGAAGCAATTAAAAGGCTATGTAAAAATTTATCCGGTCTGGGCCGCCAGCCACACCTGCGTGACCAGCCCAGTGCGCCAGCCAAGCAGAAACCGAAAGGTCATCGTACAGTGAATTACTCGGGTGACACCCTGCTTTTTGACTGCTCCTCTCATCTAGGCGCCCTCACTCTAATGTTCATTTGCAATTAAAGTCTGCCATTTAACGGCTCCAACGGACTAAGTGACAAATTTGGAGCCATGCCAACGGAAGGGCGGCAGTACCCGGTCACTTCCGGGTCACGTCTGGGGTCGTGGCGAGGACAGCGAAGCCTCCACCGCCGAGGGAGGAGCTAGGGGCGGGGCTGCCTCTGCGCGCCGCCGGAACGCCCCCAGGCAGATTTTGCGCATGCTCACTCAAAGCACTCTCTAACTCCGCTTCCGGTGAAGGGGTGCTCAGCTTGCTCGGGAGTCCGGAGCTTGAGTTTAGCGTCGCAGAAGGGCTCCAGCTTTCGACAGGTGAGTGCATTTAAAGTGCAACGGGGAGGGCCGTGCTAGATTCACTCGTGTTCTCTTGCTATTTTCTCCGCATGATCTGAAACCTCCAGTTCCGAGAACGAGGCCGAAGGGGGTGCAGAAGCTTTGGTTACCGTGGCAACCGCGTGACACCAATTTAGTCTTTGGGAATTTGGGAAGGGAGAGCTGCTTCTGGAACGACTCCTTAAAATACACGTGGGTCGGGTTCAGACTCCGGTGTTATTTCGAACCCATGCTCCTAACCCTAGAATTAGATTTTAAAAGGTTTACGTGGCTGTAGTGTGGAGAAGCAGAATTCGAGGCAGGGGAACTAGTTAGGAAGCTAAAGCAGTAATCTAGACCGAGTTTGAAGGCGTCCTGAGCTAGGGTAGTAGTAGAGGATTGCGGAGAAGAGGGAAGATTGGAGAAATACCAGCAAGTATCAGCAGGACCTAATAATCGATTGGATATGGGGCTCTGAACATCTTGTGCATGAAGTCCAGACTCAGCTTGGAAAATGACTCTTTCTAGATTTCTTTCCCGCCGTCAGTTCTGTCTTCTGCCTCCTCCTCCACACAGACCCCAAGCTCTGTTCATCCTAGGTAGTTGGGTGTTCTAGTTTCTAGAATATTGTCCTCTCCTTTCTTGTGGGGTTGGGCCAGGTTACATAATTTCGCTAAGCCCCTCAGTTTTTTCATGAAAATGGAAGAAAATAATAGTACTTTCCTTAGGATTTCTCTAAGGATTAAATTAGGTAATTTATATCCCTGGTGTATAGAATGGGCCCAATAAATGTTAATTCCTACTATTATTGTACTTGTCGTATTGTTTTATTATGCATCGTTTTGCTTTTTCTTCTCTAGACTTTTTTTAAATTAAAACGTTAGTATCTATCTTTGTGTATTCTTGAATATAGTAGTAGTTGTCCTTTTTTTTGAATGGATCATTCATTTAGCTCATTTGCCGACATAATTAAATTCATTTCTTTCTTCAAAGGAACTATTAGGTGCAATTAATTTTGGTGATCAAATGATGTTTATTAGATAAAAAGATGGCTGTTTTTTTTCTGTATAACTCGGAAGCCTGTGGATTAAGATGTACAGAAAGTAACTGATGTTCTCAGTTTGGGATAGGTATGAGTGATTTCAGTGAAGAATTGATAAAGTCCACAACAGAGGATGACCAGGGGGAAAGGTGTGAGCTCTCTGGAACAGGAATGCATTTTCCTTGGCTCCAAAAGCATATAGAAACTGTGGGTAAGTAAAATAAGATAGAACCATTTTAACTTTAATGCATGGAGGTGATAAGATTCAGTATGGATACAAAAATGAATAACCGAGCTGGTTCGGTTTTCAAGATAGGAATATATGGAGGTTATTTTAGACTGTAAGCAAAAAAGAAGTCATAAAAATAGATTCTTTTTTCTTTTACAGTTATTTTCCTTTGAGTTAATAAACAATAGTCTGTATTATGGTAGATAGACTTTTTTTCTATCGATACTGAGCGTTTATTATATCTCTGGCATTGGCTAGATATTGGGGATACATGGATGGAGAAGACAGGGTCTCTGTTTTCAAGAAGTTTCTATGGAACTGCAGTGAAATAATTCCTAACAGAATTGATCTATAATAGGTTTCAAATAAAGAATATTTTCCCCCATTTTCTTCTAATGTAAATAGAAGGAAGTTTTTCTATGAGATAAACCCCTATCAGAATATATAAAAGAAGCAGTTACCTGCATGTTGGCTGGTGTATTCCTGGGCATCCATTGGAACCAGCACTTTTCTCCTTACCCTCTGGATCCACCCAAACACATCTTCTTAGTCTAGCCCTCTTTCCCCTTGCCTGAGATTTCTTGGCTTCTAGAATTTGGCTCCTATTTCTTTTTATGTTACTCCAAGTATCATCTCATTTTATTATCTCAGCAAAGTAATCCTCAGTAAATCTATGTGCTCAGCCATTTTAGAGATGAGGAAATTGAATTTCAAAGAACTTACCCTCTAAGTGCTGGTACCAGGAGTCAAACGTAGGCCTGTCTGATCTCAAAGCCTATTCTTTTAGTGTCTGAGATATGAAAAATAGGATAATGTATGTAGAGTGCCTAGCGTAGAGCCTTGTGCATAGTGAGTGTTGAAAAAAATCAATAGTTTCTTTTTTCTCTTCTCCTTTTATTTTTGCTGGATTAAGACACATGGTTTAAACCAGGTTTGAATGGATGGTACTTCAGAAGGAGTGCTACTTCAGTTCTTACAGAGATCTAGTCATCTAAAGTTCCTGCTAGTTAAGGCCTCCCTGGGCACGTTTCTGCCCCCACTGTTCTCTAGAGAGCTTGAGTCAGTCCAGAAACAAGTAGGTTGAAGTCCAGAATTTACATGCTTAGAAATGTTTTATAGGTTATGGATGGCTTGTTAAATACAAAATACTTCTCTTTTCTTTTCTTTCTGTCTTTCTTTCTTTTTTTTTGCTGAGGAAGATTGGCCCAGAGCTAACATCTGTGCTCATCTTCCTCTACTTTATATGTGGTATGCCTGCCACAGCATGGCTTCACAAGCGCCACGTAGGTCCACATGTAGGATCCGAACTGGCGAATCCTGGGCTGCCAAAGTGGAGCATGTGAACGTAACCGCTCTGCCACTGGGCTGGCCCTACTTTTTTATTTTAATACATAGATGTGCATTTCCTCTCCCAATTTTTTTGTTTTTTTTTAAAGATTAGTACCTGAGCTACTGAGGTAACATCTGTTGCCAATCTTTTCCTTTTTTTTTTCCCTCTTCTCCCCAAAGCCCCCCAGTATATAGTTGTATATTCTAGTTGTAGGTCCCTCTGGTTGTGCTATGTGGGATGCCGTCTCATCATGGCTGGATGAGCAGTGCCATGTCCGCACCCAGGATCTGAACTGGCAAAACCCCAGGCCGCTGAAGCGGAGCATGTGAACTTAACCACTCGGCCACGCGGCCAGCCCCTTAAATCCAAAATACTTTGTAAGGAGAAAATAGTTGCAGGTAATATTGACACTGTAGTGATAATTAGCTCATGGTAGGAAAACACAGTTTCCTAACAATTATTTATTTTTTTTATTCTGATGTCTTTTGGCACTTGGAAGTGTGTGCCCCCTAGAATAAAAACTTTGAAGGCAGGGGCCCACCTGGAATAGAGCTGTGTGTCGAGTACCTAGAATAGTTCTTGGTGCATAGTGGTGCTCAAAAAGTATTTGTTGACAGAATGACAAGTGTCCAGATTCTTTCAAGGGCATTAGAAGTTAGGTTGATGACGCTGGTTCTTTATTGTATCTCATTCCATCAAAATGCATTTTCCTTGACAATTGTTATCTTTTGCTCACAAAAGGATGACGTGAGAGAGATTCCTGAGGTCACGAGCCTGAGTTGGAAGGCGGGAGGGGATTTTCCAAGGATTTAGGAATAGTGTCTAAAGTCGATTTCCAGTCTGGGGTGTGAACACTGGAGGGATGGAGGGGAGTTTGGCCTGAGATTAATTTTCCTTTAGGGGAATAAACGAGGTTTTAGAGAAGAGGTATTTTGCGTGGTGTTGCTGCTGATCCTGGGAGCTTGGGTGTAGATCTTGTTAAATGCAGCTTCTGATTCAGAGAGCTTATTTTTCATGAGCTCCCTGTGATCCTAAGCTGCTGGTTCCAGGATCACCCTGAGTAGCAAGCATCAGGATCCCCAGGGGGTTTGTTTGCACACTGAAAACGTGTGAGAAGCGCTAGTCTAGAGCAGTAGGCCTCTACTTTTATTTTTTTGGAAAATTAGGTACTACCTTGTACTGTTCTAAAATGCCATCTAAAAATTGTATCCTACACTTGATAGTTGCAAAAGATATAATTTCCAGTGTATGTTGGTATCTTTAAATAAAATTATTATATTACTTTAAAAAATAGATCTGGTGGAGGGGCTGGCCCAGTGGCATAGTGGTTAAGTTTGCGTGCTCCGCTTTGGTGGCCTGGGTTTTCCAAGTTCGGATCCCAGGTGTGGACCTACGCACCACTCATCAAGCCATGCTGTGGTGGCATCCCACATATAAAATAGAGGAAGATTGGCACAGATGTTAGCTCACAGCCAATCTTCCTCACCAAAAAAAAAAAAAGAAAAAAAAAAATATATATATATATATATATATATATAAAGCTACCTATCTGGTGGAATCTAAACAGCCTAGGGATGTGATACTTTTCATCAACCATTTAAAAATATTTATGAAATGCTTTTAATAGATGGAAATTTTGTGTTGTGCCTTTTTGTTTTATACTTTTATTCTTTCAGTAAAAGTATCTACCTAGTTTTAATTATTTTTGTTAATATCCTACAAGGTTTTAAGTATTAAAATTTCTTCTGGATTGAGATAGCATTAAATTAATAGTTGTACACAGCTGATCAAAATAACAAGTATTAAAAGTTTTATCAAAATTTAAGTATTAAAAGTAAGTTTTGGTTGCTTTTTATCTCAGTAAAATATAGTTATCATTTTTGTCCAATTACTTCATATATCTGTGGATGAATAGTATGTATTTCTAGAAGAAGGAAAGATTTAGCTTCAATTCTATTTTGTTTTAAATGATGAAAATTCTGACACACCTTAGTCACATAAGTAAGTAGATAGCAATGGATGGATTTTAGTTATAGCAGTGGATCTGGTCTTTGAACTCTTGAATTATTTGTGAAAAAAGTACATAGTGATCTGTTATAAAAAATCGTCAGATCCTTCTACAATTTTTGATAAACAAAACAAAAACAAGTGAAGCTAGCTTTGATATTGGGGTGGCCTGGGTTAAGTAATACCCTCTGTTCTACTTGTTAAAACTTCTGCTTATAGAAGTAAGGTTTTTGAGTTGTTGCATTGGGGTCACTGTGGTGAAACTCGTCTCTTTAATCTTTGTAGCGACTGGAGGGAAAAAGGAGAAGGATTTTGCGCAGACGACAAGTGCTTGTTTAAGTTTTATCCAGGAAGCTCTGCTGAAGCACCGGTGGCAGCAGGCTGCGGAATACATGCACAGCTATTTGCAGGTCTTGGAAGATTCGGACAGCTGCAAGAGGCAGGCCGCCCCGGAGGTGAGTGCGCATCTGCTCCAAGAGACTGTGGAGGTCTGCGAGTTCCTGCCTCCTGAGCTCCACCGGAATAGCTTCTGCAGCATCTCATGTTGATTTTTCTAAAAGCTACCGAAAGTAGTTTTGGGTGGAGAGTTTGTATCGGGGCATTTTTGTGTGTACTTTTTTTTACTTCCTATGATTTTAAAGGAGACTGAAAATAGTTTGAATTCTCAGATTCCTTAGTATTTTCATTCATTCCAGTAATTCTTCCTTCTTTGCCTCTGTCATTAATGTCCCTTCGCTATAGGATGTTTCCTATCATCATACAAATGTTATTTTTTCCATCTTAAAATCATCTCTTGACCCCCATTTTCTCTGCAGGCCGTGCCCCGTTTTTCCACTCTCCCTTTCAGCAGAGCTCCTGGAAAGAGAGTGCATCCTTCTTCTCCGCCAACCCTCTCCATTTAGGCTCCCCCCACCGCCAGCATCACTGATTCTCCCAAATTGCTTTGTCGAGGTCAACAGTGATTTCCATGTTGCTAAATCCAGTGGCGGATTCTCAGTGCTCCTCTAACTTGATCTGTCAGCAGTATTTAACACAGGAGATCATTCCTTCCTGTGTGATAACCTTTCTTCATCTGGTTCCAAGACACCGCCCTCTGTCAGTTTTCTCTCCTGCCTCACTGGACATTCCTCAGTCTCCTTTTCTGACTGCTTCTCTTTCTGGCCTTTGGACCTGGGCCCCAGAACTCAGTCCTTAGTCCTCTTCATTGTCTGAACTCGCTCTTAAAGATCTCAGTCAGTTTCATAGCCTTAAATTTGGTCTATATGCTGGCAATTCCCAGTTGTCTGTCTATGGCCCTGACATCTCCAAGTCCAGATTCCTAACCCAGCTGTCTCCTCCACATCACCACTTGGATATCTAATGGTCATATCATACCAACAGAGCTAAAAGGGATTTTCTGAGCTTCCCTGTCTAAACTAATTTTCCTCATCTCACAGGATGGTTACTTTATGTATCTAATTGCTAGGGCCAAACCCTGGAGTTAATCTTTCTTTCATAACCATATCCAAACGATCAGAAAATCCTGTTGACTCTAGTTTCAAAATATACCTACAGTCTGAGTACTTCTCACCACCTCCCTTGCTGCCCCTTGATCCCAGCCACTGTCGCCTCCCTGAGGACTGCTCGCCCTTCTCCACCCCCAGTCTGTTTCCAGCATAGCAGCCAGAGTGATCCTACCTTTATTAAGATATTATTAACGCACCATACAATTCACCCATTTAAGTTGTATAATTCAGTGTTTTTTTGTATATTCACAGAGATGTGCAACCATTACCACAGTCTAAATTTAGAACATTTTTGTCCCCTCAAAAGGAGACCCTGTTCACTCGCAGTCACTCCCTGTTCGTCCCCATAATCTCCAGCCCCTGGCATCCATTAATCTACTTTCCATTCTGGACATTTCATATAAGTGGAGTTGTATAATATATGACGTTTGTGAATGATGTTTTTCACTGAACATAATGTTTTCAAGGTTTATCCATGTTACAGCATGTATTAGTACTTTATTCCTTCATATTGCAAAATAGCATTCCATTGTATGGATATATCACATTATATGTATCTGTTCATTAGTTGTTAGACATCTGGGTTGTTTCCACTTTTTGGTTATTGTGAATAATGCTGCTGTGAACATTTGGGTACAAGTTTCTATAGGGATGTTTGTTGTAATTTCTCTTAGGTATATACTTAGGAGAAGGATGGCTGGGTCATATGGTAATTCTTAAACTTCATAGACCGTTTTCCAAAGTGGCTGCACCATTTTATATTCCTACCAGCAATATATGAGGATTCTAGTTTCTCCACATCCTTGCCAACCTGTGTTACTGTCTGTCTTTTTCATTATAGCCGTCCTAGTGGTTGTGAAATGGTAGCTCATCATGGTTTTGATTTGCGTTTCCTTAATGACCAATGACGCAGCATGATCCTTGTAAAGCATAAGTCAGATCGTGTCACTCCTCTGCTGAAGACACTGTGATAGCCTCCTGTTTCACTCGGAGTAGAAGCCAAAGTCCTTCTGATCGCCTGCGAGTTCTGCGTGGTCCGCTCACTCCCTTTTCTTCTTCGACCTCTCTGACCTCATCTGCTGTCGCTCTCCCTCTTGTGTTTTCTTCTCCAAACTCACTGCCTCCTTGCTGTTACTTGAACAGGCCAGATATGCTCCTGCCTCATTGCCTTTGCCTTAGCGATTTCCTTTACTTGGAAAGGTCTTTCTTCAGGTCTCACTATGGCTACCCTCCTGCAGGTCACATTTCTGAGAGGCCTGCCATGGCTGTTTACCATTGCAGCTGCATGCCACCCCCCCACTTTCCAGCTGGCACTCCTGATCCCCTTATCCTGCTCCATCCCAGGATACTTGCTAATTTAATTACTAAGTTTCTTGGTTATTGTCTCTCTAAGATAGAAGTAAATTCCACCAGGGCCGGGATCTAGATCAGTGCCTGGCCTCTTCTGTTACATTTCTTCAGTAAAAGACGGTTTATCCACAAATAACTTCACATGACTATCTCAGATAGCTTTTATTAATACAGTAACCATTGCATCAGTTTGATATCTAATGGAGCCAAAAAAATCTGGAAAAAAAATTTATTGATCGAAAATTTAGTTTAAGGAATAAAGTTATGTACATCTATAAAACATTGGGCAAGTTACAGGCCCTTTTTGTCCAGAATTTGTTTTGTAAAATAAAGGATGGAATCAGTGGTTTCCGGACACTTGTTTGGCTCTATATGAATTACTTAGGGCGTTTGTTGAAAATATAGATTCCTGTCTCCCCTCCCCTCCCCTCCTGCTGAATCAGAGTCTGAGTCTCTGTAATATTTATTTTTAACAAGTGCCCCAGATAATTCTTACATACAACTAGATTTAAGAAGAACTGTGATAGATAATTCCCAAGTTTCCTTTAAGCTCCAAAATACTACAATTTGGTGTTCTACAAATGAAATCTCGATCTCTCTTTCTTAGTTGGAAAGATGAGTATCGTTATTATGCTGAACAACCAATATATATGTTTACAGGAAGAATTGATTTAAAATTCACTTCCATTTACTTTAAGGTCAGTTTTATTGAAGTCCCTTAAATTAGGGTAATAGAAATAGAGATTCGTTCCCAGGAAAAAGAAGAGCTCCGAGTTCTGTCAGCAAAGCTTTGGTGCTCTGGGGAGAAAATATTTTTATTAAAAATTTGTCTGTAGCTGATGAAATTCTTATATTGGAGTTCTGTAAATCGAGTCGTAGAGCTCGATGGGAGCTCAGGAAATGTCTAGTCCATTGCTCTCATTTTGTGGATAATTAGGAGGCTGAGAGCAGTGAAGAAGTCAATGTTGCTAGAACTCAGGTTTTCTGACTTTAATATTCTTCCTCTCATACTAATTAAAATTTTTATCTTCAATATGTGTCTTAACTGCCTACGTTCTTTGGACTGCTGACTTAAAATTGACTGTGTTATAGTTATCTGGTATTTTAATTTAATTGATGGAAAAGATTTTATCACATAAGATGTAATATTAGTTTCACTAGGTGAAATACAGTAAAATGTTGACAGTAGTATCTAGGAAAAGGAATTATAGGTTGTTTTTTAATGTAATCAGAAAAAAATAGCTTTCTGAGGCAGAGATTGGTTAAGGCAAGGATTTTACATTTTTGTTAGTCATCTCTGTTTTGACAGATTATTTGGAAGCTCGGGAGTGAAATTCTGTATTATCACCCTAAAAGCAACGTGGAGGCGTTCAATACCTTTGCTGACCGGATGAAAAATATTGGCGTCATGAATTACTTAAAGGTGAGCTTGTGGGCTTTGTGAATTTACATTTGCAGGGGTCATTTTTATAAGTTGTTCGTCTCTGTGATAAGGTAGGTAATGATGTAAAAAGCATGGAAAAAGGGTGAGACACCTGGATGCATAAGAGAAGCCGAAAGAAAGCAGCGTTATGAGAACTGTTTACTTCTCCGTGTCCTGTCGCCTACTCTGTTCTCTGAGAGCAGATACCTTCTCTTTGTATAGCTCTGGCTGCCGAAACCAGGCTTCCAGAGATGGCAGCTGTTCCTCATTAGCATGATGGGCCAGATCCTAATATCTTTGCTTAAGTCATTTGAGCTCTCTAGGAATTGGTGCTTTTGGAAAAAGAAAAGAGCTAAACACATTGGGAATTTGAATACATGAAAAAGTATTTTTTCCCCAGCTTTATTGAGATATAATTGACATATAACATTGTGCAAGTTTAAGACGTACAAAGTGATGATTTGATGCACACATGTATTGTGAAATATTTATCACAGTGAGGTTGGTTAACACGTGCTTCACCTCACGTAATTACTATTCTGTTATTGTCATGAAAACAGTAGAGCTCTGCTCTCATAGCGTCTTTCAAGCGTGCAATCCAGTGTCAGTAACTGTGGTCACCATGCTGTGCATTAGATCCCTGGAACTTAATTATCTTCTGACTGAAAATTTGTATCCTTTAACCAACATCTCTGCATTTCCTCCACCCCTCAGTGCCTGCCATCCACCATTCTGCTCTCCGTTTGCATGAGTTCAGTGTTTTTAGATTCCACATATAAGTGAAATTATATGGTATTTGTTTTCATCTGACTTGTTTCACTTAGCGTAATGCTCTCAGGGTCCATCCATGTTGTTGAAAATGGGAGGATTTCCTTCTTTTTTATGACTGAATAATATTCGATTGTGTGTATGTGTGTCACATTTTCCTTATGCATTCATCTGTTGATGGACACTTAGGTTGTTTCCATGTCTTGGCTTTTGTCAGTAGTGCTGCAATAAACGTGGGAGTGCAGAAATCTATTTGAGACAGTGATTTTATCTTTGGACCTATACCCAGAAGGGAGATTGCTGGATCATATTGTAGTTCTATTTTTAGGTTTTTGAGGAGCAACCATACTGCTCTCCATAGTGGCTATACTGATTTATATTCCCACCAGCAGTGTACAAGGGTTTCATTTTCTTCACGTCTTTACCAGCATTTGTTATTTCTTTTTGATGATAGCCACTCTAACATGTGAGATGATATCTCACTGTGGTTTCATTTGTGTTTCCCTGGTGGGTAGAGATGTTGAACACCTTTCACATACTTGTTGGCCGTTTGTATGTCTTCTTTGGAAGAATGTCTATTCAAGTCTTCTGCCCATTTTTTAATTGGATTTTTGGGGGGTTTTTTTGCTATGGAGTTACATGAGTTCCTTATATATTTTGGATGTTAACCTCATAGTAGGTATATGGCTTGCAAATATTTTCTCCCATTCTGTAGGGTGCCTTTTCATTTTGTTGGTTGGTGGTTTTGCTTGCAGAAGCTTTTTAGTTTGATGTAGTCCCACGTGTTGATTTTTGCTTTTGTTTCTTCTGCTTTTGGTGTTGTATCCAAAAAAATCATTGCCAAGACTAATGTCAAGGACCTTCCTCCCCCTTGTTTTCTTCTGGAAGTTTTACGGTTTTAGGTCTTACATTTAAGTCCTTAATTCGTTTTGAGTTAATTTTCGTGGGTGGTGTAAGATAGGAGTCCAGTTTCATTCTTTTGCTTATGAATATCCAGTTTTCCCAACACAGTTTATTGAAAAGACTGTTTTGTCCCCATTGAGTCTTGGCCCCCTTGTCAAATATTAGTTGGCTGTATATGCATCAGTTTATTTCTGGCCTCTCTATTCTATTCCATTGGTCTACATGTCTGTTTTCACACCAGTACCATACTGTTTTGATTTCTATAGCTTTGTAATACCGTTTGAAATCAGGAAGTGTGATGCCTCCAGCTTTGTTCTCTCTCAAGATTGTGTTGGCTATTCAGGATCTTTTGTGGTTCCATACAGATTTTAGGATTTTTTTTTTTCTGAGGAAGATTAGCCCTGAGCTAACGTCTGCCAATCCTCCTCTTTTTTCTGAGGAAGACTGGCCCTGAGCTAACATCCATGCCCATCTTCCTCTACTTTTTATATGTGGGACACCTACCACAGCATGCCTTGCACCCGGGATCTGAACCGGCAAACCCCGGGCCGCCAAAGCAGAACGTGCGCACTTAACTGCTGCGCCACCGGGCTGGCCCCAAGGATTTTTTTCTATTTCTGTGAAAAATGCCATTGGAATTTTGACGGGGATTGCATTGAATCTACAGCTGGCTTTGGGTAGTATGGACATCTGAACAATATTAACTCTTCCCATCCATGTGTGAAAGTGTTGTACCGTTCCTAATGTTTAGGGGGACTTCCTCTCCAAATTCATATGTTCTTTGATAAACATCGTAGCCAAAAGGACTGAGATGTTTCCAAAATGTTAGCTATCTTCATCTCTGTGATGTATACTTGACTAAAAGAGCACTTTTTCAATAAAGTTTTTAAATGCTTTGCTTTTTCATTTTTTTCTGTATCCCTAAATAAAGTTTTACTGGAACATAGCCACACCCCTTCGTTTCCATATTGTTAATAGCTGCTTTGAGCGTGACAGATGACAGAGTAGAGTAGTTGTGATGGAGACCTTCTGGCCTACAAAGCCTAATATGTACTCTGCGGTTCCTATTTTGTTTTATTCTTGCTTTTTCTAGTTTCCAAGTTTTCTTTATTGTGGTAAAATATATATAACATAAAATATGCTATGTTAACCATTTTTGATTGTACAATTCAGT
>NW_025793892.1:6239-6887 GCF_021613505.1 Equus quagga | reverse complement strand
CTGAGATGGGCAGACTGGGCCCTGGACACTCTCCCTGTGCCCACTCCTAACCCAGCAAAGAGGACAGACTAGGCCAAGGCATGGAAGTGTAACCCTGGGCCCGTTTAAAGTCAGTTTGAACAGACCTCCATCTCTGACCAACAAAAATGATTAAGGATTGTCTTTCAGAAAACCTGCAAAGTCATGCAGCCAGGGCATGCACAAAAGAAGAAATCGTGACCTGAAATGACCTCGGGACCAAAGACCCTCCTTCCTATGGAACCGAAGGCCTGGTACATGACAGGAACTTGAAAGCCGGACTCTTATCAGAAGCGAGGGTTCCCACATGCAGGAAGATCCGGTGTTAAAATTCTTTCTCCACCATGCGCAAAATGTTTAGAACCCTATCATAAATGTTCAGAACCCCATCATAAATGTTCAGAACCCCATCATAAATGTTCAGAACCCCATCATGAATGTTCAGAACCCCATCATGAATGTTCAGAACCCTATCATGAATGTTCAGAACCCTACCACAAATGTTCAGAACCCCATCATAAATGTTCAGAACTCCCACACGAATGTTCAGAACCCTATCATAAATGTTCAGAACCCCATCATGAATGTTCAGAACCCTATCATAAATGTTTAGAACCCTATCATAAATGT
>NW_025793892.1:0-6229 GCF_021613505.1 Equus quagga | reverse complement strand
AGAACCCTATCATAAATGTTCAGAACCCTATCATAAATGTTTAGAACTTTACCATAAATACCCGAAGTCCACCAATCAAAACCTGTCCCACCAGCGTTTCCTCGTGCCAACCTGTTCTCCCTAACCTCTTAAATTTTGTCCCAAGTCATGAACTGGGGAGACAGATCTGAGGGCACATGCCCTGTCTCCCTAGAGATCAATCTCCCAGAATAAAAAGCTGATTTCTCCCCTCAAAGGCTGGTGCCATAATTAATCGGCTTGTTTATGTGCATCGGGCAGAGAACCTCAATTATGGGCGGCAACAGGAGCTGTAGGGGAAGTGGGAGAATCCACCCCCCCCCCCACTTTCCCTTAAGGTTCTTATGGCTGGTGAAATAATTACAAAGGCAGGTTAGCAGGAGAAAATCAAACAAAGTTTAATAATATGTGTCCTTGGGAAAAACTCAGGAAAAACTGAGCAACTCAGCCATCTGGCCGAGGCTGCCTGTATAAATATCTCCAGCTACAGACAAGGAAGATGTTGGGGACAGTGATTTGGGATTTCAGAGGGGAGGAAGATAATTTACAAGGAGATACAGTGCAAATTTTTGTTAAACAGGTTTTGCTGTGCCAAAAAAATGGGTTTGTTGGTGTCTTTCTATCACATCTATTTTACGTTATACTATAGCTGTCATACTGTATGAGCTCCTTCTATGTTAAATTCTTTTAGGCAATTCAGTGGGGGAGGTCGAATGTTCTTCCTGAGTGTTCTGAGCCTTTACTGTCTTCAGCTGAAAATAGTCCACATACCAGAGTGGTGCATCTTGGGGTGGCCTGCCTTGAACCCCATCAGAGCACATGGTCCTGCAGAGGCTGGCACAAGATTGTGGTCACCACATCGTCCCCAAACTGGGGCTCCCACCTCTTCCAGTCCTCCCCTATTACGTCTCTAGTCTGGTTGAGCCAGATGTTCTTACCCATCATGCTCTACACTTAAAATCCCCTACACTAGACAAAACAAAGCCTCACCTATATTTGGACACCTGTCATCCCAGCCCTGGAGGCCTGGACTCCAGGCAATCAAAGCAAAGTGGTGTAAGAGCTGAGCAACCTGGGTTCTGGTCCTGCCTCTGCCAAACCTGCTGATCACCAATGTGAACTTAAACAAGCCTTTCACCAGCTGCACCTCCTTCTGGTCTAGAAATGGAAGGTATTATCATGCCTGCATGGAAGGCTCTTCTCTCCTCCATGAAGAATTCCGTCCATATGAACTTTAAGGTGAGGAATCAGAGCCCCACTCTCGATAGGGCCTTCCCTGACTCCTGGGGATAAAGGGGGCTGCTCCACACCACCATCCAGCACATAGTCCCTTGGAGATGCCCTGGCACAGCACAGGCCATGATCAGTGTGCCCCTAAAACCCACTTTTGAGGAACCTCCCTCAAGATGCTCACTCATGTGCATGAGGAGGCGTGAACCAAGATGCTCCCTGCAGCTTTGCTGGGCCTAGTGGGGAACTGGAAACCATCCAGATGTGTGACAGTGGGGAATGGTATGTCCATTCTATGGCCTGTAGTGCAGTCATTTAAAAAGAATGAGATGGAAACTACTAAATATCCATCAATAGTAGTAGAATAAATATATAGTGATGTGTTCATACAGTGAAATACTACTTAGCTATAAAAAAACTAAACAAACTGTAATTACATACAACAGCATGGATGATTCTCGCAAACATCATGTTGTATGAAGAAACTGGGCAAAAAGAGTATATACTGTATGGTTCTATGTTCTATAAATTTCAAAATCCAGCAACACTGATCTATGGAGTTCAAAGCCAGGGTCATGGTTATGGGGCAGGGGTAGTAACTGGAAGGGAGACAAGGGGACTTATGGGTGCTGGTTACATAAATGAGATCACTTAGAAAGCTCAGAAAGCTGTTCATTTATGATTAGTGCACTTTTCATATATGTATAATATTTCAATTAAAAGTGAGCTGTTGCCAGGGGCTGGCCCCATGGCCAAGTGGTTAAGCTCACACGCTCCGCTTTGGCGGCCCAGAGTTTTGCCGGTTTGGATCCTGGGCGTGGACATGGCACCGCTCATCAAGCCATGCTGAGGCGGCATCCCACATAGCACAACCTGAGGGACCTACAACTAGAATATACAACTACATACTGGGAGGCTTTGGGAAGAAGTGGAAGAAAAAAAACTGGCAACAGATGTTAGCTTAGGTGCCAATCTTTACAAAAAAAAAAAAAGAAAAGTAGGATGTTGCCAGATATTAAGGATATAAGGCAAATTACAGAATAATATGTGCAGAATTATTTCATTCAGGTAAAACATCAATCACCATAAGATAAGACATCGTATTTCTTTATGTTCATAAATGTATACAAATGTCTAGGAAAAGGACCAGGACAGCTACCCACCCACCTGATGAATGGAGGCTATTTCTAATATGGAGCTTGGGATGAGCTGTGGGGGGAAAGCAAGTTGTCAAAAGGACTTTATTTGCACTGGGATTGTTTGAATTGCTTATAAGGAGAATACATCCTTTAACGATGCTTATTATTGTAAGAAGAAGAGGAGGAGGAGGAGGCAGCCATGGGTGTAGGACTCTATGGCCCCAGGCCCCCATGACAACCCCAAAGACTCAAGTTTTTGCCTTGGTGATGGGAAGGGTCCCAGAGCTGCCCTGAGGGCTATTTCCAGACTCATGGAAACAAGGCTGGAGAGAGGAGAGCATCTCCCCAGTGGAGGTGACCTCCAAGGCAGGGGACTCCTTGCTCAGCAGAGACAGTCACCAAACAGTCCTTCACCAACTTCAGGGCCGGTTAGGGGAAGGGTCCTTCCTGTGTTCCCAGTAGAAGTCGCTAAGGAGTCACAATCAAAGTGAACACACAGACAAATACACACTCATTCCCCAGACACATGCTCACACACACACATGCAAGCACATACTCACACTCACCCCCAGGCCCCATCCCCATGCATAGACAGGTGCAAAATTCCCTCCTCACACACAGCACCATGTCTTCACACCAGATTACCAAGAACATTCACAGTGAGCGTTCAGATTCCCCATGTCCTTCCCTCAGTGCATCATTAGCATCTGTTGCTTGGTGCAAGTATTCTCATCAAGAGTTAGATCTCTGTAGGAGACCGCCCTTGACTCCACTGGGTGCAGTTGGGCTGCACCAGCAACCTTCCTGAGGAGGTGAGAATCTGCCCAGATCACATGGGAGAGCTCTTCTAAATCCCCCACTGCAGACCCTCTGAGAAGCTCTGGGGGCAGCCTGGATGCCTTCCTCCCTCCAGGCCCGCCCCTGTAGGAAGCATCAGTTGGGATGAGCACATGCTCTCTCCTGCTCTCAAGTCCTGGCTTACCTGTTGTTTCTTCAGCCTAGACCAAGGCCCCACTGTGTGCTGGAGAGAGCATCATTGGTTGGCAGCCTTCAAGTGGCCCACTCAGGAAGTTACCAGACTGTCCCAAGCTGGCCCCTCACCTTTCAGATTCCCTGCCCCTCCGAGGAGACCAAGCAAGAAGAGGGAGCTGCCCAGCTGGCTGACTCACCAGCAGGATCAGCCAGGAGGGATGGCAGAGCAGAGGCCACAGTACAGGAGAGGAGGCCACAGGATGAGCCCTGAGGAAGGGGCTCCTCCCTGGTGAGGCCCCTATATACCCCCTTCTCCGGTAAGCCACAGATCTCCAGGGATGTCACCAGTTCTTCTTTGGGGCTTACTGTCTCCAGGATGGTGAAGTTTGGGGTCTGCAATGAAAACTCAAGTTCCTATCCTGCAGAAGATGGAAGAAAAGACCCAGCTCAGACTTCGCCCCTGGCCTCACCAGCGGTTTATGAGGGCAGAAGGGAACCGATGAGTCTTTGGATCCATGGGCCAGCTTGGGTCTCCATGGTCAAGTCCACACACCCCAAGGGACCGGGCAGAAGGTCCATCTCCAGATGGGGCCCTTTAGGCTCTTCAAGCCACATAGGTACTTGATCTTCCCTGGCATCTCAGCCAGACTCCTGCCTCACATCCTTGGCACTCACCCTCAGGAGCTCACAGAACAGAAGCTCCAAGACACCCACCCCTCACACTGGCTGCCCCCTGCTGGACTGGCTTCCTCCTTCCCCCACCCTCCAATAACCTCTCTGTCTCTGTCTAACCACCACCACCCAGCCCATCTCCCTCACCCTCTACAGACTCCGCTGAGAGGAGCTGCAAGTTCTTAGAGGACCCTTCACTGAAGCAGGTGTTGGCCAGGAAAGGGCTTCGGTCTAGCTCAGGCCTGGGCTGCGGTGGGCTCCGAGGAGGATCACAAGGCGTTCTGCCAAGACTTGGGTTAGCTGCAGTTCAAGCCTTTCCTGCCGGGCCTGTGTGGATACAGCAGTGCCCCCTTATCCACGGTTTCACTTTCCACGGTTTTAGTGACCCGTGGTCAACCCTGGTTAAAATATTAAATGGAAAATTTGAGAAATAAACAATTCTCAAATTGGTTTTGATTTGAGCATCATTCTGAACAGTATGATAAATCTTGCACCTTCTCTCTCCGTCCTGCTGAGGATGAGAATCAGCCCTTTGTCTGGCGTATCCACACTGTATAACCGCCCTTTCATCACTTGTCACCTCATATTCATGATTATTATCATCAATATCCATAATTGCCCAAATCCAGCAGGCATAGGCAGGCAGCAAAATCAGCACTAGGTCAGAGTCACCCCCCACTTGGCTCCTCTTTACAACTTGAAAATTCTAGTAGTGCAGTTTTCCAGGAGTAGGTCTGGGAAGAAAAAAAGGATTACTTTTGTGGTTTGAGTGTCTTACAGCCAGTCTGGGCCGCCTCCCTCATTCCCTAACCTCATAATTAAACATTCTATCTAAATAGAAGCTACCCTTCCGAGGAATTGCCACATTTAGATCCCAAACTGCCTTTCCTAAGTGTGGGCTCCACTGGGAGCTCAGTCCGGTTGTCCCGTTATCCTTTTCAGCTTTTCCGTTAAGAGTCCATTCCCTCTCAGGCACCAACTTCTTGGAGATGATACTGGGCATAAAAGGTCCAGCGAGGGTTTCAGGTAGCTATCCACTGCTGGGTACTTCCTACTATAAGGCAGAATCACTGTTGATTGGATGTGCTTAGGGAATCCAAATATGTAACTTACTCCATCTAACAGTCCTTAGTGAATAGCATGTCCCATGTATGCTGTGCAGACAGAGATGGCACCCCTGGTTATGTGCCCTGGAGTTCTTTTTGTTACTCGACTGTGAAGCTAAGCTGACAGTCTGGTATGTTTGCCAGGTTCCTTGGCCTCATGTGCTGGAATTGCAGGGTTTATTTCGGTCCCAATCCTGAATTGCAGATGGATTACCATGCCCTGTGATGGTATATTCCCATGGCTGTGGTTCTTACCTGGGCAGTGCAGGTTTGATGAACTCTTCATTCCATTGACGTTTATCCTTGAATGGTCTTTTTCCATGGGCAGCCACATGAGTCATAAGCAGGTGCTGTGGGTCCTATGCAGTTTGTTGCCGTAATGTTTGTCCCCACAAAGACTGAAACTTGATCATCGAGTTATCCTACAGCCAGGCACCAAACCACATTACCAGTCCATTGTCTACTGCCCAGGAGCCAGTGCAAAAAGTAACAAGGTGAATTTCAGGCAGTGTTTTCCTGGGCAAGCCCCACACCCACAACTCTGCCCCTTGAGCAGACTGCCATTTTTCATGCATAGTTTTAAACAGATTTCTTTGAGTCCAAACAGCTGGAGTGGCCCAGCACCCCATCTGCCCTGAATTTCACTGATCCATCCATGCATCAGGACTAGGCCCCTCCAGGAACCTTGGTGTACCAAAGCCCCCAAGAAACTCTGACACAGACCCACACCTGAGCTAGCTGCATCTGGAAGGTGACTCCACATTTTCCTGTAGATGTTGGACTCCACTAATGCCCAGTTTACTTCTTTTCTGGGCAATATCCATTTTGTTGGTGTTTACATTTTTTACCCATCCCATGGTGGGGATATCAGGCCATGACAAAACCTGCTGTTGATTTCTTAGTCTCTCAGTCTCCACTAACACCCCATAACAAGCCGGTAATTGCTCTCAAATGGGCTATGCCAGGTGCCCGTGTCAGGCAAGTGCTGTGTCCGTATCCACAAGGGATTGTAGACTAGTGGCTCCATCGTTCAGCCGCAGGCTCCAGTCTCCGTAATTGTCTATCACCAACACTTGTAATTTAAAGGCTCTT
>NW_025793891.1:0-1192 GCF_021613505.1 Equus quagga | reverse complement strand
GAAGACTATTCCGTGCTGTTGGAATGGAAGAACTAACACACTTGAAACGTCCATAGCGGATAGAGGAGTCTGTGGATTCCAAGCAGTCCCTGTCAAAGTTTGCAGTGATCTTTCCCACAGAAATAGAAGAGAGAATAATAATAAAGTCTCTATCCAGAAGGAAAGGAACCTGAATAAGCAAAGGAATCCTGAAGAAAATGAACAAAGCAGGACGTATCACACTTTCTGATTTCCACATATAGGACGAAGCACTAGGAACCGAAACGGCACAGTCTGGGCCCAAAAACAGGCACACAAATCCATGGAACAGAATCGAGAGCCCAGAGGTCAACTCACGCATATATGCACATGCACATGCATACATGCGCAACACATTTTCAACCAGGGAACCAAGAGTACACAGCGGAGAAAGGAGAGTCTCGATAAGAAACGGTGCTGGGAAGACTGCACAGCCAAATGTAACACAATGAGAGTAGAGCATGATGTTACACTAGTCACACACACCACCTCGAAACGGATTAAAGACTTGAATGGAAGACTTGAAATCGTGAGACTTCTAGGAGAATACCTAGGCAGCATGCTCGTTGCCATCTGTCTTAGCAGCATATTTGGAAGAAGTGTGTGTGACAGGAATGGGCAACAAAGGAAACAGGCAGATGGGAAGCGACGTTAGACTGGGCCAATACAGCAGCATTGCCAGCCGATGTGAGCACAGCAGTAAACATCTGCCTAAATAAAACCAATCAAAAGTTGCAAAGGATAGAAAAACTGAACCTCAAAAAAGAAAAAAAAAGCATGCTAGTAGGAAGAACAAGGTATCTAGGAATAACTTGTGCCAAACAGGTGAAAGATATGTAAACCGAGAAGTAGCAAACCTTTGGGGAAAGAAATTCTACAAGATACAAGGAAACGGAAGGGCATCAGTGCGCATGGAATGGAAGAAAACGAAGGAAGAATGAAGTATTATCACAATGATACCTTTCTTATCCCTGGAATCAGCATCTCTTTGATCTCTTCAAGTTTCTGTGCCTTGTTTCTGTTTGGAAAAGCTGTTTCTGGGTATGTCTCACTTGAGTATCCCAGCCTAAGCCAATCCTGGTACTGTAAACATGCAGCCATCTGGGGTGACACGTTCAGTGTAATGGCATAAACACTCTCAGAATTCAAAGTTGTCCTGACAACCTCCATGCAC
>NW_025793890.1:0-7708 GCF_021613505.1 Equus quagga | reverse complement strand
GTCACCGCCATGGACGTGGTCTACGCGCTCAAGCGCCAGGGGCGCACGCTCTACGGCTTCGGCGGCTGAGTGTTCGCTCTGTCAACTCCGTTCACGTAACAAAAGGCCCTTTTCAGGGCCCCCCACCCTGTCATCTGAAGAGCGGTGACGCTGGCTTGACATTCATATTCCGTGGAACTAAGTGTCCAGACCACAACAGGCTGGAGTCACTCCTCTACGTCGCCATTTAGCGCCGGGCGGAGTCGCCTGCGTGCTCCACCGCACCCGTGTTCAGCAGAGGTCCCCACTGCTGTTTACCAGCCTTTTAACCAACAACTTTTACAAGTGCAGTTAGTAGGGGATCTTGATTTAGTTTGCTCAAGGAGATAAGCTTGTGGGGAGTCTTTAGAGGTTGCTATGTTCCGTCTAAATGTAAAACGTGTCTAGTCGACTCAGGAGGTCACTGGTATATTCAATGTGCCTGGAGGAACGGTAAATAACCTATTGCTGATCTCAGTCATGTTTACCACAGCGAGTGGAGAGAACAGTTTAAATTACTAATAGACTTGAGTGTGTAAAAGTATTGAACAATGACGCTCATAATCGGCACTCGCTAATTTACGTGGTGAAATGTCATTGGTGATTACAAACTCGTCAGAGACAGTTACAGGAACTGATTCAGATACAGCAAAAGTACAAGGTTTATGGACCACGTGTGGAGGGCAGATGTGTTCTGAGACATTTTTTTCTTAATTTGAGTTTATCACTAATGTAAACATGTGTACATGAGAAACGCATTTATTTTTAGCTCTTGAAAAATTGTCAGATCTGGCATCGATGACCAGACCCATGTATACTTGGGACATAAAGAATAATCTCTTCATTTAGGATGTAAAAAAGAAAAAAATAATTTAAAAGTTAAGATGTAAATATCTTGTTTTACAACTTTACTACCAAAGTGATGCAAGATGGTAAAAGGTTTAAGCACAACTATTAGAAGCCGATGGCTTGGGATCAAAGCTATGCCTACAGTTTCTGTGAGAACAGGCTAAATTACCTATCTTTTCTGGCCTCAGTTTCTTCATTTAAACAATCACGTGATGACGATAGTAATAACTAGCTCAAAGGATTGTGAGGATTAGTGAGTTGATAAATGAAAAGTGCTTAAATACCAGTGCCTGACACACAGTAAGTGCAACATGAAGCATTTATTATTACTCATTTATGCCTCGACTCTAATTGCATCTGACTTTGTGACCACTGGGTGTGAGCAACTGTATTTAACCATCACATTCCAGTCAAGATTCAGCTAACCATTGCATGATTAGATTAGGAGACATTTTAGTCTCCGTTATGGTGCCATTGGAAATACCCTAATGTCCGATGTTTTTTTCAAACAATTTTTACAAATGGAGATTGAAGAGGTTCAGAATAGGCCTCCCCAAGATGTGCTACTTTGACATGTTGAATGTTTTGAGCTAAAGGCAATGGAGACCTGGCAGGCTCGAGAGAAACTTTACCTCTCCCTTAAAGAATTCAAATTGAGAAGCTTGCCCATAATGAGCTATTACTGGAAATAAATTTTTTCTCACCTGTCTGTATGGCGTCTAATTACTGAACATCTGTTCTTCTTATTGTTCTGTGAATCACCCTCATCTCTGAAGCACCAGGCCCTCTTGCCTCAAGATGGCATAAATACCTCATTTTACCCCTCTGTGTTCAAACCTCTCAAGTATGTGGGGTCTGTGACTCTCTCATGCATGTGGGGTTCTCTTATGTATGAAACTAAATTTTATTTTTTCCTGTTAATCTATCTTATTTTGATTTATTAGACCAGCTGAAAGAACCCTGAAGGGTAGAGGAAAATTCTTCCTCACCAACAAGCTATTATCTTGATTATTTCTACAATATCATAACTGTTTGTATTCACAGTCTGGGTGGTAAATGAAGGACAGGACAAGCCTTCCTTCGCTTTCCAAGAGTGCATTCAGCATAACTGGATAGGTTTGCTGTGACTTTTGTTTTCCCCTAACTCCATGTTCTCACTAACTTTCTATTAATCTCATCTCATTTTTCTGAATAGAATAGAATTTAACTGCCAAAAAGAAACCCAGACATCATGTGGACCAGAGATCTCTTATGTGACAACATGTAAGAATTACGTGGAAAAGTTTTTCATTTGTTTAAATATCAATTACTAGTTCTTTCTCTAGACCAATTCAATCAGAATTTCTGGGGTTGGGTTACCTCAAATATGACTCATTAGTCCTTCCCATTGATACTGGTCCCACAGATCTTTTCCAATCTAGGAGGACATCTCAGTCTTTTAAAACCATTGTTTTATCAATTTCAACTTTAAATAAGAGAACACACTCAAAGGCTGTAGAACTGTAAGCCCCAAAGCTCTGAGCCACATTAAGGGACAAAGGATCAATCCTTTGGTGTAATGAGAGGCTACAGGTTCTGTTCAAGAGTTCAGGTTCTTACCTTTCTCCCAAGAGAGGATTTAGTTCAAAGCTCACAGGTTTATTTTATATATGGTTAATGCATCAAAGTTTGTTGCATAAAAAGATCTTGCTATAAACATCTGCTAGATTCAGTGGTCAGAGACAAGACATCAAAAGCCTAAGACAACAGCTTAGCTTTACTTTCCAGCTGTACTGGGAAAACTACTTCTAAAAAGAAACCGTAGTCTTTACTCTAAAATCTTAACGAAAAGTGTAATGACTAAATGCCCTGAGATTTAGCATGTATTACTTAACATAAATTTGTTAAGGATTCTACCTTAGAGAGTATACCTTAATAGAGTCAGTTAGGAGGGGTCTCTGTTGATAGCATCAGGAACATTACTTAATTCATTTATTCACTAAATATTACTGATTGACTGCTGGCTTCAGCCACTGTGCTTGGCCCTGGCGATATAGCAAAGAAAAAAATTCCTGTCCTCATAGTATTTATTTTTTACTAGGGAAAGACAGAAAATAAACTAATACAAAAATCACTTTGCTGCATACAGTGGCCGATTATTAGCCTTCATTTTATTTGACCTATTGGAAACATTGACATAATTGACCCTACAATTTCTCTGTGATATATTTTCTTCACTTGGTTCTATTTTAGCGGAGGCTCTGTATCTATTGCTAGTTCATCTTTTCTCCCAAAACCCTTAAGGTTGGGGGACACAGGGCTAAGTTTTTACTACTACTCTCTCTATGCTCACTCTTTGGAGATCTCACCAGGCTCAGGCTTTAAATACCATCTGTACATCAATGACTTCCAATTTTATATCTCCAACCCAGCCTTCTCTCCCAAACTCTAGACTTGTACCCGACTCCCTACTTTCTTTCTTCATGTGGATGTTTAATAGACATCTGAAGGTTAACACGTCCAAAATAGAACCAATATTCCCCCCTACTAATCTCCTTTCATGAGAAGACTTCTCCATTCAGTTAATAATAACTTCATCCTTGTCCTTTTGCATACTTACTTACATTCAATTCTTCCAGAAATCCTCTTGGTTTTGCCTTCAAAATATATATGGAAACTGATCAATTCTCAATACCAAAATGCTACCACTCTGGTGTGAGGACTATCACCTTTCCCTTAGATTACTGGCTTCAGTCTCCTCAGCGGTTTCCCTGCTTCCACTTTTGATTCCCCACTGTCCTGTGGAAAATTACCTTGGTGCCCTGGTAGCCTTCAAATACTACACTACCAGGCGAGCTCCCTGGACACAAAAAGATTCAGATAAAATGTTGGGGATGCATGGTTTTTAAAGTCAATTTAAACACATAGCATGAAACAAGGGGAAAGACCTGGGGTAAGATAAGACTTAGGATAAGGGTGCAAGGAGATGAACCACAGTAGCTGAACCATGGGTTAAATAACGTTCGGATATGTTTCTCTCTGTTGTATCAGCCTTCCTGACGGTGTGCAAGCAAGGTGTGATTATGAAGACAGGAGTCCAGGTTTGGGCAAGAAAGTCCACAAACAGAAGGTACCCTTGGCCAATGACAGGCATTTAGTCTATTGGAGATGATTATGGCTGGCCACAGTTGTTGCTCACGGTCTGCCTGTCCGATAGCCATGGGTTTTAGTTGTGTATCTTGGGCAAAGGACACATGGGGCCAGAATGGCTATCACGGGTGAGTGAGTGAATTAAGGTACCACATATCCCAAATATATTTAGTGTATCATGAATATTTATTGCCTCCAGTATCTCATGTGTCCAGGTGTATCAAGTACAGCTAGTGCCTCAGGAATATTACGCATCTCTCGGTCCTTTACTCCTTTCTCTGTATACTTAACACACACATGCTCTACTTTCTAACTACTAATATGTATTTAATGCATCTTATGAATTTCAGCCATCACATTTCTTTCTCCGTAGCAGAAATAAAACTCTGCAAATAGTATAAGAAATACGTATTTCAACATGTTTAGAAAACCAAGATCAAGGACTTATCAAATATAATCAGGCCATTAGGTATTTTATAAAACAGTACTTTAAATTTTATCTTTTATTCAACTTGCTCTGTTTTAATGGCATAGTTGTGAAAAGGGATAAAGGCCTACTTGTTTTAAGGAGGATCAATTAGTTTTAAGCCTATGTTAATAATCACATTCCTGTGAAAAAGCATTTTGTATAAAATCCAATCACTCTTCTGTGTTGTTTTGTACACAGGCCAATCAATATGTATCATACTTTCTACAGAGTCATTATTCCTAAGTACTCCTGACAATTATCAGAAGTTCTTCTAATAGAGTATCTTTCTAAAATTTTAGGAATCAGTTTGAAAAAGACAGCAACTGAAAGTATAAGAAGGCTTTAGTAAAGAAACTTTAACAACAATCAAATCAGTTCATTCATCCTAAGTCATTAATTCTTACTTTTCTGATCTTGGGTTAGGTAGCCTGCTTCTAATATGGCTTGGAAAATCTTAAATCAGTTCTGTGGTAGAGTCTGACAGGTACCTGGTACGGTTATTTATTAAAGTTCTTTTGATGCTCTGGAAAACTCAATTTCAGATCTGTATTTTGTAGCAGGAACGTTTAGAGATAAGTGTTTGGAGAAACAGTAACCATCTGTTGATGATAAGAGAGAATATATCTGGTTAATTTAGTAGATTAATCAATATTATAATATGGAGTAAGATAGAATCCTCTATTTAGGTCTAGTGAAGACACTGACAAATCTCCAAGGGCCTTCTGATATAGCCCATAAAGTATTTGCTATTATTGCCACCAAATGAGAAGGGCATTTATACCAGGAACAAAATCCGTTGGCAGTTTTCTGTTAGTGTTTCATATGACTATAAGTATGCTCTATCCGACTTAAAAAGTATAATTGCTAAAAAAAAAAAAAAAGGGAGAGGGCCGGCCCAGTGGTGCAGTTGTTAAGTGCCCACATTCTGCTTCAGCAGCCCAGGGTTCGCCGGTTCAGATCCCAGATGTGGACATGGCACCACTTGACAAGCCATGCTGTGGCAGGCATCCCACATATAAAGTAGAGGAAGATGGGAACGGATGTTAGCTCAGGGCCACTCTTCCTCAGCAAAAAGAGGAGGATTGATAGCAGATGTTAGCTCAGGGCTAGTCTTCCTTAAAAAAAAAAAGGATACTTGTTAAACATTTATATTAACATTTTATCGAGTTAACTTAGGGATGTGTTTCCTTTTTTTGATTTGCCCTCTTTTTTTATATGGCACAATATATAGCAGAACAGTTCTCATAATTGTATACTGCTAATTACAAACATAAAGTAAATCTTTGCTTATAAAATGAGAGAACAAATATTATGTGTGGCCTAGTGGCCACTTGGGAAACTACAAAAATAGTTTAGATATGAGTAACACCTTAACGGTTTTATTATTCAAAATTTGAGGCCTGGATTTAGAAAAGATAATATCAAAAATTTTCTAATATTTCTTTACATCAGGCTAAGAATGGAGGTCATAGATTTCTAAAGAAAAATGCTAAAATAATAGCTGTAAAAATAGCACTTAAATTGCGCACAGAATACTTAGGGATTTTTTTGGTGCTTGTTTTGTTCTTAAGAATCGAGAGATGTCAAAGTTATTCAAGAAATCAATGAAAAGCCACAAACAGATAATAGACCCTCAGAAGGTGATGGGAAAATATAGTTAAAAACAAAATCTCCTGATCCAGAAAAACCTCTCCACAGAAGTAATAGAATCACAAGTTTTATTATTGAACAAGCATTAACCCAGAATGTGATGCGCGTCACAGACAGTCTGCTAAAGGGATTGCAAACACAGAAAGACATCTCTCATACAGCTAAGTGGGTACCTCCCACTTAAAACAGGAAAGCTTTGCAATTTGGCGTCATGCGATAGCTGATAGGCCCACCTCCTCCAAGGAACCTGGGAGATAAGAGTGTTCTCTTCCTTAACGATTCTATTTCAGAGACACCTCTAGAGTCCTTGAGGAAACATTCCTGAATTGAGAGAGTGGCTAGATGCTGATTTAGCATTTCATTTTACAAAGGTTAACTCTTGGGGGGGCAAGGGAATTTTTAAAGTTTTTAACTTCAGCCTCCAAATATATAAATCTGGTCATTGTTTTCTCTTTTTATGTACATGTGGGCAATTGTTACTTTAGTCTGTGTATCTGCATTTGTCAAGCTTTCCATCAACACCCAAGTTTTCATCTTGGGTTTCTTCCTATGGTTTCTAAGACCTCCTCTGGGAGGATGCTAAGGCCTTCTCTGAGTTTAGGCCTGGATTTATCTCCTAATGTCGTTTAATTCCTTTTCCACTCTGTACCAATGGTCTCTTTTGAGTAGCCCTCCTGGGTTAGAGGGCTGCCTTGTATTTTTTTCATCCTAGAGAACATTTCTATAATTCGACCTCATTTCCTTATAATTTAGTTAAAAGCCATTTTAATTGCATCCCACCCTCACCAATTGTTCTGTGGGATGTTACTTAAGTTAGCATGTAATTGCTCTACCAGCTTTCTACACTGAGTGCTAACTAGGACTAGAACAAGGGGCCAATGACATACTTGGTCTATCAGAGACATGAAAGGGTAAGTATCATTGGTCACAATTGTAGCTTGCAAATTAGCCTGTTTTACAGCCATGAGTTTTATTTGTTTCTTGAGCAGAAGACAGATGGCACCAAAATAGGTGTCACCAAATTGTGGTGGAATTTTAAGTCCTCATGTCTGACCAGGCCACATCTCAGGAATTAGGGCTAAGGTGTCAGGTGGACTTCTCATTCCTTCTATCCCATTCTAACATACACAATGTACCTTATTTACAAATCAGAGAATACTATTCTGCTCAAACCTAAAACCCACGTACTTGGATGTTTCCTTCTGACTCTGTCCTATCATGCTTTCTATTAAAATGGAAACATCCCACTAGAGTACTGTTACCCGATGAAACACTTAACAAATCTGAATTCAATACAACTACAAGCAAACCACCAACTTTTGCTTTCTCCCTAACCCAAGAACGATACATAGAACCTTTTTAGAGAGCTTTAAGGATAAAAAGATAAAGTCAGCAATTAGGAATGTAAAGCCAGAAATAGAACGCAAAACCCACGGGCAAACCAGCATCACTGCTCCTCAAGTGAAAGGGTGGGGGCCCTGAAAAGGGCCTTTCGACTTGTCAAAGGAAAAGAGACAAAAGCACTCAGCCGCCGAAGCCATAGAGGGTGCGCCCCTGGCGCTTGAGCGCGTAGACCACGTCCATGGCGGTGAC
>NW_025793889.1:0-12663 GCF_021613505.1 Equus quagga | reverse complement strand
TGCAATGTGCTTAACACAGGGCCTAGAGCTAAACACATACAAGCTATCATGTATGATTTATTTTTTTTAAAGATTGGCACCTGAGCTAACTTCTGTTGCCAATCTTTTGTTTGTTTGTTTGTTTTCTCCCCACAACCCCCCAGTACATAGTTGTATGTTTTAGTTGTAGGTCCTCCTGGCTCTGCTGTGTGGGACACTGCCTCAGCATGGCTTGATAAGCAGTGCTAGGTCCACACCCAGGGTCCCAAACCCGTGAAATCCTGGGCCACCAAAGTGGAGCATGTGAACTTAACCACTTGGCCACTGGCCGGCCTCCAAGCTATTATTTTTATTATTTGTCGTCACCACAAGGTTCTCACATATACTGCTATAGGGGGATGTCAGAGACCTTCTTTGTAGAATCACTGATGATATTTTTCCAAATATAAACTACAGTCACTCCCTGACTCAGCGAGTAGCATCACAGGTAATGGTTAACATTTTCACATAAATCACACCTATACACATTTAGGCTCATTCAAATTTTTTAAAATATCACATGCAGGAGGGTTTCACAACTTACAGGTAGGTCCATTGTCCAAGGGACACATTCTTATAGGCCAGATGATTCAAAACATGCGACTATTAACACTAATTGCCTTTAGGCTTAAGTGGACAGTGGAGTTAACATGGTTTCATATCATGGTTTATTTTGTAAGATACAGAGTAATAATTCATGTCTAATTCTCAGGAACAAAGTCTCAAACTCCTCCTGCCTTGCCCCCTGGCTCGTAGGGCAGGCAGCCCCAGGTACAAATGTATGATCATCAGATGGCCCAGCCTGACAGCCAGTGGCTCAAGGTCACCGGGTCTGGTCCTCCTCCTCCTTCTCAAGACGCCATCTTCCCATCATCTGAACATGCAGCTCCCAAGGGAGCAGTAGTTCCTGGGGAGGTAAGAAAACTGGAACCACTGAGGCCCAAGGAGGCAACCCCAGGAAGGAGCACAAATGAGAAGAGAAAACAAGGAATTTTCACAACCACTCCAGGCCATATTTCCTTGGACAGAGTTCATTTGCACGGTACCAAATTAAACGTAAGGGAGGCTGGGACATGCCTATCCTCTTGAGTGTCCAGAAGGAGAAAATAGTATTGGTGTACACCTAGCCTGTTTCTAGCACAATCCAGCAATATAATCATCAGATACCTATTTTATTATTCATCATCTACATTCTACCCTCTTATATACCCTTGTTAATATGACAACCAAAAGCCTATCCATTCACTGATGCACCTCATTGGTAGGATCTCTAGGTAATGACTTCTGCAACTCAGGTCCAAAGATTGTTTCTGACAGCCCAGGAAGCTATATATATATATATATATATATATATATATATATATATATATATACACACACACACACACACACACATCTCCACTCACACGCAATATAAAGTTATGTGTCAAGGACACAGTGGAAGGACATATTGAAACTGCTGAAGAAATAACTGCCAACAGGTTTCTATACACAACGAATGCATCTCTGAAGAAAGAGTGTAAAATAAGACTGAGATAAAAAATGAGTAATTTGATGGAAAAAAAAAAACCCCAATACAAATAGCACTTTAAGGATTCTGCTGAAGGTTGAAGGAAACTGATCCCAGGTAAATGGTCTGTGATGATAGCAGGAATTAGAATCTGTGAGAGGGGTGTTTGTGGAATAATACGACTACTACTTACCTGTATAAAACATTAATATATTTTTTTTAGAGACACAATGATGGAAGTACCATGCATATCCTCAGCAGCACAGAAACTGAGATGAGCAAATTAGTGTTTAAATCTCATGTTTTCCAGAAGGAGAGCAAAGATATTAATAACTTTATACTCTAATGTGTTAAATAAGTGTGTTGTCATGTTCTGCTTAAACACTAATGAACAGAATCAGAGTGTATACTCTACAAATTTGAAGAAGGAAAATTGAAATGTGAAGAAATAATTGATAGAAAGTCTTTTAAAAGGAAGTAAGAACTAGTGAAGCAGAGAAAAGCACACACCCACCCACAAAGGATGTATTGAAACCCAAATATATCAGCCATTTCATGAAATGAGTATGGAATAAATGCTCACATTAACAGTCAGCAGTAATTTGTAATGAGGTAACATTGGATCAGTAATTTTTGATATATTAAAAATATCCAAAAATAGTGTGCATACAAGAGACAAAGTCTAAAATATAACATTACAGAAATATATCAAATAGGTTTTGGAAAAGACAATTGCTACAATTATTTTAAAAATAACACATGAAAGCATGTGAAATACGTATTTACATCAGAAAAAAATAATTTTAAAAGAGAAAGCATCACCAAGAATATATACTATTCTAAACGTGTATGTAATTTATAACACTGACTATAATTACATAAGGCAACAAGTTCAAAATAACAAGGATAAAGATACAAATCCATGAATATATCAGGCATGTTTACGTGAGCCATCTCAGTGATTGGTAGAAACAGCCAATATCAAACTGTTAAAGTTCTAGTGGATTCACACACCAAGATTGATAAACCTGGCCTAACAGATACATATGCATATAAATACAGAATGTTCATACTTAGCACAAACTGAATGCTGACAGAACTATCCATATACAAGACCATAAAAAGCACCTTCAATTTAATAGAATGAAATAAGACAAAGAATGCAATCAAGACATCAATCAACAACAGAGATTAGTGGGAAATATGAAAAAGTGTGTTTGGAAATTAAGTTACAAAATACCAACTAACCTATGCATCACAGAAGTAAAGGTAAAAAATGTAAATTATTTTTTTTGCCAATAACGACACTCCCATATGTTCTTTAGAGATGTGTTTAATAAAATCTTATAGGGACATTAATAACTTTAAATACATACATAATAAATTTTAAAAGGATGATAATTAGTAAGTGACACATTCATCTCAAAAATACAAAAAAAAAAAAAAAAAAAAAAAACCAGTAGAGAAAAGCACACTGATTCCATTCATATAAATTTCAAAGTCAGGCAAAAAACGTATCTATTATTAGTGATACATATATAAGGTGTCAAACTATGAATTAAACAAGAGAGAACGAGTGAAACAAAATTCTGGATAAAGGATTCCTCTGAAGTGAAAATGGGATTTGCCATCTAAGGTTCATAAATGAACTTTCATCTTGCTCTGCTCTTTGTATTCTCTGGGGTGCACACTGGTATTTTGTTAATCTTTTTTTCTATGTGTGTAATTTCAATAAGGTAAAGTGGACAAGTCTTAAGTGCATGGCTTGATAAACACCCAGATAAACCCCACCCATACAAAGTCAGAGAACATTCCAACAGCCCTGCACAAAGGTCACCATTACTCTGTCTTTTCTCCTCACGGTTTTTAACTTTTCTACAGAAGTCTACACTATGTACTGCTTTGTCCCTGACTCACATCCCTGTCACTCAGTGTCTTTTTCTGTGAGACTCATCCATGTGGTTGCATGAAGCAGTTTTTATTGCTGTGTTTTCTTCCCTTTTGCAACCATGTCATCATTTATTTAGGCATGTTCCCATGGGTACTGGATTGTTTCAAGTTCTTGGTTATTTCGATACAGTTGTTATAAACCTCCATGTTGTTAAAGGAAAATGACTGAGGTCAGAGATAACCAGGCGGCTGCTAAGCTGTCATGGGGCCACTCCAGCCACGGTTCATGGAACTAGGACAGAAGCCTTGGAGGAAGTAAGACACCTGCACAGACCCAGCTCCTGCAGACACTGTGCTTCCCAAACTGCTGACCACATCCTGGAACAAAGCCACACCCTGGAGCAAAACAACTTATGCAGACTTGGGTCTTTTGCCTTCATAATGCCCCGACTCTGAGTTTTTCTCTCAGATCTGTGTTCCCTGAATGACAATTTTAAATAAAAGCCTCTTGTTCTTTAAAATTTCATTTTGCCTCGTAGAGCTGCTCTTTTCAGTCAACAATGTATATATATTTTGGAGGGAAAATGCCCTCATTTCTAATGGGTATACACTCAGAATTGCATTTCCTTGGTTATAATAACATGTCGGAATTTAGTATAAATCTTTCCACATAAACAAGTTAAAGCAAAAATTAATGAAAGCGAGTGATGTCAGCATCATGGCAGAGTGAGCTCTTCCCTCAGACTCTCTCTTCTAAAATAGAATCCAAAGGAAATTCAAATACCAACAGACGACATACATACAACACAGGAGACATCTGGGAGACCTACGCAGCCATACGTCTGAAGGAGGTGGTGGGACTGGATCATCTGGAAGAAGATGAAGCTGATCAGCAGGAGCTCTGTGGAGAGAGAGCGGCCACAGCTGGGGGAGGTGAGTGGCTGAGAGGCACCATGTCCCCACCCGGCACTCCAGCCCCACACAAGTGCACAGACTGTGGTGCAGAAAGGGGCCAGCTGGGGGAGGTGCGCAGCTGGGGAGAGGCGCCCAATTCCCACCTGGTGCTCCAGCCCAATGTTCACCAGGAACGCAGCACAGTGAAAGAGGGGCCGGCTGGGGGAGGTGCACAGCTGAGGAGAGGAGCCCAGCCCCTGCCCAGCGCTCCAGCCCCATGATCGTGCAGGGGGTGGTGCAGTGAGGGGCACACAAGCTAGGGAAGGAGCGTAGCTGGGGAGAGGCGCCTCATTCACATCCCGCACTCCAGCCCAAAGATGTCTGGAAGCATGTCACGAAGAGAAGCGGCAGATGATGGAGCCCAGTAAGTGCCCAGAGCACCACATAGAGAAAGAGGCAGCAGCTGGGGGAGGCACACAGGTTTAAGAAAGTGCCCATTCCCCCTCCTGGAACCTCAGTCCTGCAATCGCCCAGAGCTCTGCACAGAGGGAGAAGCAGAGGCTTGGGGAAGCACAGGGGAAGGAGAGCACCCCTCCTCCTGCCCAGTGCTCCAGATCCACCATTGGCTAGAGCATCACACAGTGAGAAAAGCAGTCAGTGGCTGGAACTCGGGAGCCCCTGATCATGCTGGGCCAAGAATTCACAGTGCCTGATCTTCACCCAGTGGAGGCATGTGGCAGCAATGTCCAGATAATAACACAACGCAGAGGCAAAAGTCCACATCACAAAGCAGTATGAGAAAGTATATTAAATCTCCAGACCAGAAAGAAATGACAACTACCCAGAAACCAACCCTAACACAGAGAAATCTGTAACCTAAATGAGAAAGAATTCGAAATAGCCATCATAAAAAAATTCAATGAGTTACAAGAAAACACAAAAATACAAATTAACTAATTTAGGAGCTTCTTCAGAAAAGAGATTGTAACATTAAAGAAGAACCAATCAGAATTGTTGGAGATGAAAAACACAATGGATGAGATTTAAAAAACCTGGACTCCCCAAACAACAAAACTGACAAAATGGAAGACTGAACCAGCAATTTAGAAGACAATACTATAGAAACGCCTCAGAGGGAGAAGAGAGAAGTAAGACTAAAAAGAAATGAAGAGGCTCTCAGAGAAATATCTGACTCAATTAGGAAATGCAACATAAAAATTATAGGTATTCAAGAGGGGGAAGAGAAGGAGAATGGAGCAGAAAGCTTGTTCAAAGAAATAATAGCAGAGAATATCCCAAACCTGGGGAAGGATACAGAAACCCACATGAAAGAGGCCACCAGAACTCCCAACGATGTTAATGTAAAAACACCTACTGCAAGGCATATAGTAGTAAAGCTGGCAAAAGTCAATGACAATCAAAAAATATTGAGGGTAGCAAGGCAGAAGAAAATAACTTACAAAGGAACCCCTAACAGGTGTTCAGCAGACTTCTCAGCAGAAACCTTACAGGCTAGGAGAGAGTGGAATGATATATTCAAAATCCTGAAAGATAAAAACCCTCAGCCAGGAATACTCTATTCAGTGAAAACCTCCTTCGGATATAACAGAGAAATAAAAACTTCCCCAGATAAACAAAAGCTAAGGGAGTTCATTGCCATGCCCGCCCCCCCCCCACCACCTTACAAGAAATCCTTAAGGAGGCCCGCATACCTGAAAGGAAGAAAAAACAAAAACAAACAAACAAACAAACAAAAACAGAAAGGGGCTACAATCCCCTGCACAAGAAGATGAATAGGTAGGCAATAATCAGAAAATGGCAGCTATCAGATCAGGTTGGTAAACACTTAACTCCTACATCAAGGATAAAGAAAAGGAAAACACCAAAATAAAAACTATATCGTCACCTTAACCACAAACTCACAAGATGGAATAAGATGTCACAAAAATAACTTAGAAGGGGAAGAGGAAAGGGCTGGAATCAGTATAGTCTAAGGAAATAAGAGGCAATCAGAAAATGGGCTATCACATCTATGAGACTTTCTAGAGGAATCTAATGGTAACCACTAAACAAATAATTAGAACAGAGACATATAGGATAAACAAGCAGAAAATGAAGAAAACCAACATAGAAAACTACCTAATCAAATTGGTAGTCTAAAACACATGGGAAGAGAAACAGAGGAAATGCAGAAGAAAAGGAAGATGTGCAATAAGATGGCAGTATTAAGCCCTCATATATCAATATTCACTCTACATGTAAATGGACTGAATTCTCCAATCAAAAGACACAGACTGGCAGGATGGATTAAAGAACAAGATCCAACAATATGCTGCCTCCAGGAAACACATCTCAGCTCTAATGACAAACATAGGCTCAGAGTGAAGGTATGGAAGATGATACCCTAAGCTAATAGCAAACAAAGGAAAGCAGACGTTCCCATACTTATGTGAAACAAAGTAGACTTCAAGATAAAACATGTAAAGAGAGACATAGAGGGGCAGTACATAATGATAAAAGGGACTCTCCACCAAGAAGACACAATACATATAAACATATATGCACCCAACAGAGGAGCATCAAAGTACATAAAGCAACTCTTAACAATCCTAAAAGGAGACAGTACCAACAACACAATAATAGTAGGGTACCTCAACACCACACTTACTTCAATGGATAGATCATCCAGACAAAAAGTCAACAAGGAGATAGTGGAATTAAATGAAAACCTAGACCACGTGGACTTAATAGATATATAGAGAGTACTCCATCCAAAACAAGTAGAATATACATTCTTCTCAAGAGTGCATGGAACATTCTCAAGGATAAACCATATATTGGGAAACCAAGGCAAACCTCAATAAATTTAAGAAGATTGAAATCATATCTACCTTCTTTGACCATAATGCTATGAAACTAGAAATCAAATGCAAGAAAAAAGCAGGGAAAGGAACAAAAATGTGGAGACTAAACAACATGCTACTGAACAACCAATGGGTTGTTGAAGAAATAAAAGGAGAAATCAAAAAATATTTGGAGACAAATGAGAACGAAAATACACCATACCAACTCATGTGAGATGCGGCAAAAGCGGCCCTAAGAGGGCAATTTATAGCAACACAGGCCCACGTTAGCAAATAAGAGAAAGCTCAAATAAACAATCTTAAACTACACCTAACAGAATCAGAAAAAGAAGAAAAAAGCCCAACCTCAGCAGAAGGAGGAAATAATAAAAATTAGAGCAGAAATAAATGAAATTGAAACAAAAAAGAATGTAGAAAGGATCAAAGAAACAAGGGGCTGGTTCTTTGAGTAGACGAACAAAATTGACAAACCCTTAGCTGGACTCACTAGGAAAAAAAGAGAGAAGGCTCAAATAAATAAAATTAGAAATGAAAGAGGAGAAATTACAATGGATACCACAGAAATACCAGATATTATAAGAGAATATTATGAAAAACGATATGTCAACAAACTAGACCAATCTAGAAGAAATGGATAAATTCTTAGACTCTTACAATCTCCCCAAAGTGAATCAAGAAGTAGTAGAGAAATCTGAATAGACCAATCACAAGTAAATTGATTGAAACAGTAATCAAAAACCTCCCCAAAAATAAAATTTCAGGACCAGAAGCCTTCTCAGGAAAATTCTACCAAACATTCAAAGACAATTTATTACCTATTCTTCTCAAACTCTTCCAAAATTGAGGAAGACAGAAAAATTCCTAACACATACTATGAGGCCAACATCACCATTACCAAACCAAGACAAGGACAGCACAAAGAAGGAAAATTACAGGCCAATACTGCTGATGAACATAGATGTAAAAATCCTCAAGAAAATACTGGCAAATCGAATATAGCAATAGATTAAAAAGACCATACACCATGATGAAGCGAGATTCATACCAGGGACACAGGGATGGTTCAACATTCACAAATCAATCGATCAATGTAACATACCACATTAACAAAATGAGGAACAAAAACCACAATCATCTCAATAGATACAGAGAAAGCATTTGACAAGATCCAACAGCCATTTATGATAACAACTCTTAACAAAATAGAGGGAAAAAGAAATTACCTCAACATAATAAAGACCATATATGACAAATCCACAGCCAACATCATACTCAATGGGGAAAAACTGAAGGTCACTTCTCTAACAGAAACAAGACAAGGGTGCCCACTCTCACCACACTCTTATTCACCATAGTACTGCAGGTTTTGGCCAGAGCAACTAGGCAAGGAAAAAAAAAAGGCAACGAAGAAGTGAAACTCTCGCTGTTAGCAGACATGATTTTATATATAGAAAACTCTAAAGAATCCATGGGAAAACTATTAGAAATAATCAACAATTACAGCAAAATTGCAGGGTACAAAGTCAACTTACAAAAATCAGTGGCATTCTATACTCTGATAACCAACTAACAGAACAAAAACTCAAGAATACAATCCTATTTACAGTTGTAACAAAAATAACAAAATATCTAGGGATAAATTTTTTTTGAGGAAATTAGCCTTGAGCTAACATCTACTGCTAATCCTCTTTTTGCTGAGGAAGATTGGCCCTGAGCTAACATCTATGCCCATCTTCCTCTATTTTATATGTGGGACACCTGCCACAACATGGCTTGATAAGCACTATGTAGGTCCACACCTGGGAACTGAACCAAGAACACTGGGCCGCCAAAGTGGAATGTGTGAACTTAACCGCTGCACTTCCAGGCTGGCTCCTAGGAATAAATTTAACCAAGGAGGTGAAAGACCTATACAATGAAAACTAAAAGACATTACTGAAAGAAATCGATAATGACATAAAGAAATAGAAAGATATTCCATGCATGTGGATTGGAAAAATAAACATAGTTAAAATGTCCATACTCCCTAAAGCAATCTACAGATTCAAATGCAACCCCAATCAGAATCCCAATGACACTCTTCACAGAAGTAGAACAAAAAATCTTAAAATTCATATGAGGCAACAAAAGACCCTGAGTAGCCAAAGCAATCCTGAGAAACAACAACACAGCTGGCAGCATCATAATCCCTGACTTCAAAGTCTATTACAAAGGTATAGTAATCAAAACAGCATGGTACTGGTAGAAGAACAGACACACAGATCAATGGGACAGAATTGAAAGCCAAGAAATAAAACCGCACATTTATGGACAGCTCATCTTCGACAAAGGAGCCAAGAACATACAATGGACAAAGGAAAGCCTCTTCAATAAATGGTGCTGGGAAAACTGGACAGCCACATGCAAAAGAATGAAAGTAGACCATTATCTTTCCCCATGCACAAAAACAGACTCAAAATGGACCGAAAACTTGAAGGTAAGACCTGAAACCATAAAACTTCTGGAAAAAAATATAGGTGGTACACTCTTTGACACTGAACTTAAAAGGATCTTTTCGAAGACCATTTCTACTTGGACAAGGGAAATAAAAGAAAAAATAAACAAGTGGGACTTCATCAGACTAAAGAACTTCTGCAAGGCAGAGGAAACCAGGATCAAAATGAAAAAATGACCCACCAACTGGGAGAAAATATTTGTAAATCATATATCCAACAAGAAGTTAATGTCCATAACATATAAAGAACTCACACAACTAAACAAGAAAAAAATAACCCAATCAAAAAGTGGACAGAGGATATGAAAGACATTTTTCCAGAGAAGATATACAGATGGCCAACAGGCACATGAAAACACGCTCAACGTCACTAATCGTCAGGGAAATGCAAATCAAAACTACACTTGGATTATCACCTTATGCCTGTTAGAATGGCTATAAACACCAAGAAAAAAAATAACAAATGTTGGAGAGGTTGTGGAGAAAAGGGAACCCTAATCCACTGCTGGTGGGAATGCAAACTGGTGCAGCCACTATGGAAAACAGTATGGAGATTTTTCAAAAAATTAAAAATAGAAATATGGTATGACCCAGTTATCCCACTACTGGGTATCTACCCAAAGAACTTGAAATCAACAATACAAAGAGATAACTTATGTACCTCTATGTTCACTGCAGCACTATTCACAATAGCCAAGACGTGGAAGCAACCCAAGTGCCCACTGACTCATGATTGGATAAAGAAGATGTGGTGTATATATATACAATGGAATACTACTCAGCCATAAAAAAATACAAAATCGTACCATTCGCAACCACATGGATGGACCTTGATTATTTTAAGCAAAATAAGGCAGACAGAGAAAGACAAACAGCATATGATTTCACTTATTTGTGGAAGATAAACAAACTTATGGACAAAGAGAACAGTTTAGTGGTTACCAGGGGGAAGGGGTGGGCACAAGGGGTGAAGGGGCACATTTATATGGTGTCTGACAAATAATAATGTACAACTGAAATTTCACAATGCTATAAACTATTATGACCACAATTAAAAAAACTGAACAATGTATTTTTTAACATGAGGTAACAACGATCATCCCATGTAGTTCGACATTTAGCTTCCAAGACAATCCCAACGGAGATATTCCAAAGTGAGGGGCCAGCCCGGTGGTTAAGTGCACACGTTCCGCTTCTCGGCGGCCCGGGTTCACTGGTTCGGATCCTGGGTGCGGACATGGCATCGCTTGGCAAGCCATGCTGTGGTAGGCGTCCCAAATATAAAGTAGAGGAAGGTGGGCATGGATGTTAGCTCAGGGCCAGCCTTCCTCAGCAAAAGGAGGAGGATGGGCAGCAGTTAGCTCAGGGCTAATCTTCCTCAAAAAAAAAAAAAAAGTGCCCTGCGAATATTTTTGGCAATAAAGCCGTTGGGGTAAATGTGAAATCCACATGGAGCTGCACCTACACATCATCTTCATCCCCCTGGTAAGTCCTGACCACTTGTCTTTATAGCAACATGACATATTCTCATCAGAGTAAACAATGAGATTCCTTATCTACGTTTGTTTTGTGGAGTTTATCATGAATTTAACTTGAATGTGTTTTACTGTTTGTTTGAGCCCTAACTCAACCCCTAGAAAACTTCTGAGGTGGACCTGGAGAAGACTCTCAAGTGAAGACTGAAAAACGTGAAAAACCCAGTCAGAGGAAAGAATTAGGATTCACCAGGGAAGACCGCACAGCTACACGATCACCATCACGCCTCAGAGAAAATGTAGAAAAAATAAACATGTACATTGGGATTAAGAAAAAGAGCGTGTTGGATGTTTAAAATAGCAGAAAGAAAGGACTTGGTGTTTTTTTAAACTTAACTGAAGCCTTCTCTCACCACTTACCTCACATGGTACTGGAAGTCCTAGCCAGAGCAATCACACAAGACAAAAGAATAAAAGGTGTCCAAATGGGAAAGAAAAAAGTAAAATTGTCATTATCTGCAGACGTGATTTTATATATTGAAAATCCCAAAGACTAAACTAAGAAACCGTTGAATTTAATCAATGACTTCAGTGAAGTTGCAGGATATAAAATCAATACATACAAATCAGTTGCATTTCTATACACTAACAATGAAGCACCTGAAAAAAGAACAAAGAAAACTATCCCATTCAAAATAGCATCAGAAACAATAAAAGACCTAGGAATAAATTTAAACAAGTAGGTGAAAGATCTGTACCATGAAAATTATAAGACTTTGTTGAAAGAAATGGAAGACACAAGTAAAATGGAAACATATCCTGTGTTCATGGGTCAGAAGAATATCGTTAATATGTCCATACTACCCAAAGCTATCTAGTGATGCAACACAATCCCTATCAAAAATCCAACAGAATTTTTCACAGGAATAGAAAAAATAGTCCTAAAATTTGTATGGAACAACAAAAGACCCCGAATAATGAAAACAGTAAAATAGGACCTATCTTATACCACTTACAAAAATTAACTTGAAAGAGACCTAAGAATTAAACATAAGACCTGATACCATAAAACTAGAAGAAAACTTAGGGAAGAAGCTCCACAACACTGGTCTTGGCAACAATCTTTTGGATATACACCAAAAGCGCAAACAAAAGAAAAAATCAACACGTGGGACTACGTGAAACTGCAAAGCTTCTGCACAGCAGAAGATACAATTAACAAAATAAAAACGCAACCTATAGAAGGGGGGAGAATATTTACGAACCATGTATCAGATAAGGGGTTAACATTCAAAATTTATAAAGAATTCATAAAACTCAATAACAAAACAAATTAAATTAGAAAATGGGCAGACGAAGTAAATAGACACTTTTCCGAAGAAGACATACATGTGGCCAACAGTACATGAATAGGTGCTCAGTAGCACTAATCATCATGGAAATGCAAATAAAAAGCACAATGAAATGTCACCTCACACTTGTCAGAATGGCCATCATCACATGGGTTTCTCAGGGCCA
>NW_025793888.1:0-7159 GCF_021613505.1 Equus quagga | reverse complement strand
ACTCTGGACTGTGACGTTTAGACAACTGGTCATCCCTCCCTGGGAGCCTTCGACACACTTGCTGTTTGTCAAATGGGCTGTGAGTAGAGTCTCATGGCGCCTATAATCTACTGGGACCTGAGATACAACCCTGAATCTACACAGAGGGTTTGTGAAGCCATCCTGGTGCTTGCAGTAGGACTTTAACGGGCTCCTTATTTGATGCTGGGAACTGAACACATACACAGGTGAAAGAGCTGATTAAAGTGGTCAGAAACTAACGCCTCATCACAAGCAGTAGATGAGGAGGAATCATCCACTGAAGCCAAATTCCTGCTAGCCCTGGAATCCTCCTAGGAGGTGAGAAATGGTTCTCTGGTAGACATGTTGGTCAAATTTAGAAAGCAAATATAACCATTCTCCCACTGTGTCTTGTCTGGTACCTGCCCCCCAGGAAAGTCCTGTCTTTCAGTGAGCCTGGGGGCACCTATGCCACTGTTCAGGGAAGTTCAGTCATGTGGAGGGTAGACGAGACTCACAGGTTAAGATTTCACCCCTGCATCAGAAGGAAGCCTACTGAGATTATAGACGGTATCGCAAAGGGAGTGCAGAAAAGTGCCATAGAGCAAAGAAGGCGACCCTCCCTGCTGAGATTGACAAGATACTCTTAAAATGAGATGTGGTTCTGTATTTGAGAGCATCCATTGCACAGTAGGCACTTAACACTTCAGGGGCTTTCAAGGCAAATGTGACCTCAGAAACTCCTCCACACAATGAACACGGATGTCGTCCTAACAAGTTATAATGGTTGCTTTGTGTTGGGCACCTACTATGTAACAGGGCATGGGAGAGACTTCAGTGCTTATCCATATCTTGTCTAGCTGCCTTTCCTGGACACAGGAGACACTACATTGCCAGGCCACTTGTAGTCACGGAGGGTCATGTGACAATCCTTTGCCAGGGCAGACCTGAGCAGAAGCATTGTTTGTCACATCCAGGCATTTGAGAGACGGTATACCAGTTCCATTCTCTCTCTCTCTCAATTCACCAGTAAACATGGTAACCCCGTGTTGAGATGGTGGAACCAAAAGATGGAAGCAGCCTGGATCCCTGAGTCACCTAGAATGGAAGGTGTCTGGTAAACTGCATCAGAATTTATGTGCACAACAAATACACTTTTGTTGTGTTAGCCTTTCAAATGTCAGGGTTGGTCTGTTGCCCACGCTAGCAGTAACTTTAATTGACATAGCTGCTATTGCTGTTGTTAGGTTTATAAAAATACTTTGTAATATACAGATTAATATATATTGCATGTATTATATATTACATATATTGCATATATTCCTATAAAAAATTCTAAAATAGAGCTAAATCACAATTTCTCCATTTACAAAAATCTTCCCAAGTTCATCCCTCTCCTCTGAGTTTGCCACCAATAACATATTGCTATATGCTATTTCAAAGCTTATTCTAGGCTTTTTCATAAATAAATGTGCTATGAAATATGTGGCATTTTTTTTAATGTGCATAGGTAATGACGTACATATTGATCTCTCACTTTCCTTTGCCACCTAATAAGATGGATGCGGGATATTCCCATGACAGCACATATAGATATAGGTCACTTCTGCAAAAACACCAAATAACCTTATTCAAAAATTGGCAAAGGAATTGAATAGAAATTTCTCCAAAGAACATATACACGTGGCCAATAAGCAAATGAAAAGATGCCCAACATCACTAATCATTAGGGAAATGCAAATCAAAACCACAATGAGATACAATCTCACACCCATTCAGATGGCTATTATCCCCCCACCCCTCCCAAAAAAGAGCCCAGAAATTAAGACCTGTTGAAGAGGATGTTGAGAAATTGGAACCATTGTGCATGGTTGGTGGGAATGTATGATGACACCACTGCTGGGGAAAACAGTATGGCAGTTCCTCAAAAAATTAAACATACAATTTGCATATGACCCAGCAATCCCATTTCTGAGTATGTACCACAAAGAATTGAAAGCTGGGTCTCAAAAAGATATTTGTACACCCATGTTCATAGCAGCATTATTCATAGTAGCTAAAATGTGGGTATGACATTGTGATTTTGAGAAAAATATGTATTTGGTCATTCAGATGATCAACATATATTTCTCATATATATTTGTTCCTTGTCCAGGGTTCCTGACTCACAGCTCCCAAAGCCCTTGGGATTTTCTAAGCATTGAGAGTGACAGAGGTGTCTCTTGTTATGTTAATGAGCTGACTTTTGGACCCCATCCAAGGATGGGGGCTGATTGCCAGGAGAACCAAGCATATGATTAGAGGGTTGGAATTCTCAGTTCCACTTTCCCAACCCCTATGAAGGGGAGAGGGCCTAGAGGTTGAATCAGTCACCAATGGCCACTGATTTAATCACTCACGACAATGTAATGAAGTCTCCATAAAAACCCAAGAGGACAGGGTTTGGAGAGCTTCCAGGTTGGTGAAGACGTGGAGATTCGGAGACAGTGGTCTGCCTGGAGAGGGCATGGAAGCTCTGTGCCCCTTCCTATTGTCGACGCAAATAATCCATAACCAACCTATAAATCAAAATTGGGGTGAGTTTATTATGAACCAGAGTGAGGATTATAACCCGGAAGGCCTTAGAAGGCATTCCAGAGAAGCATGAGTTTCAGTACAGTCTTCTATCTTTTTAGAACTAAGAAGATACATTAAACACCCCCAGGATACATTTTCAAAGAGGTATTCAGTTGCAAATTAGCAGGTCAACATGATGCCAGGAAAAGAACTAATTTGGGCGTTACCAATAGGGCATTACCAATAGGGTGTTGTCACCAAGAGGGCCTAGGAGGGGAAGTATGCATTCTTTGTCTCAAGAGAGATTCCTTTAGTGGATAAGCAGATGTACAATGTATGTTTGATAGGCCATAAGTCAGGCTTTCTAGTTCAAGCCAAATCAGTTTTGAAGTCGAACAGTTACCCCATATACTTCAATATGTGAAAATCTCTTATCACTATGTACCTTGCCCTATGCAGCTCTACATCTGTCTGTGCCTGAGTTATATCCTTTCACAATAATCCAGTGATCTAGTAAGTAACGTTTCTCTGAGTTCTGTGAGCTGCTCTAGCAAATTAATTTAACCTGAGGAGGGTGTCGTGGGAACCTCTGATTTTTAGCCAGTTGGTCAGAAGTATATAATAACCTGCATTCGCAATTGGCACCCTGAGTTGGAGGGGGTCATTGGAACCTCCAACCTATAGCCGTTCAACGAGAAGCACGGGTAACAACCTGGGTTTACAACCGGCATCTGAAGTCGGGGGTGGGGCAGTCTTGTAGGACTGAACCCTTTACCTCCGGAATCTGGTGCTGTCTCCAGGTAGATAGTGTCAGAATTGAGTTGAATTCTTGGTGGCAAATAGAATTGGCAAGCAATAGGATATATTGGAGTATATGAGGAAGCCATTTGGTGTAAACCTAATTCAGCCTGACCTTGTTTTTCCAAAAGGGCCTGACTGTGGCTGTTGAGCATGCAGTGTATATCTGCTTTAGACATTCCCTATGGCAAGAACAAAGGCCCTTGAGATAAAGGTGCAACTTCCCTCCCCCTCCCAACGTTGGCATTTCCTTAAAGATTAAGCATCTTTCCTTAGGCTAGGAACTGATTGCTGCGCTCACCTGTGACCACCCAGCTCGAGACAACAGACTTGCTTCCTGCTGCGCCTGCCAAGATAGCAGACCCTCTACCTGCTGGGTCTATCAAGGGCTGTGCCGACAGGGCAATCTTGTGACTATCGTAAGAGGGACATTTCAATCATATGTGAAACATCCTCTTTGAGGGTATATAACCACTCTGTATACCCCCACTTCTTTGGAGTGCTCCGCTCCTTTGTGGAAGGACTCTCCTGGGCCATGGTCCTCACATTCTAGCTCAGAATAAACTCTCCCAAATTTTCATTTATAGATTGGTTATGGATTATTTTCGTCCACATTGGACACTCTTCTCGTGTCTGAGAATATCTTGTTGTATGTGTGGGAATCACCCCCCCAATGTTGAAATTGAGAGTCAGGACACTAAAAGAATGGGAGCAATCCAAGCATCTATCAACAGGTGACTGAATAAGCAAAATGTGGTACAAACGTACAATGGAATATTATTCAGCCTTAAAAAGGAAGGAAATTCTGACATATTCTGCTGACAATTAATATACAGAAACCTTATTTTAAATGGAGTCAGGAGGCCAGAAGAGAGATCTCTCATGCACAAGCTTCTCAATGCACCCTACAGAGCCCAACAGGAAGAGACATACCTTGCATCTCCCACAGGAAGTGATATACTTTACCACCCCAGCAGAAGGAAGGGAGGAAGAAATTCCTCCTTGTCCAGCAACAGTTCAGCCAATGAGAGACGGCCATAACTCATCAATGAAAACTCACTAGACTTCAAGCTTCCAAGTTCCTCCAATGGACTCTTTGTACATAACAGCCCCACCCAGCTTCATAAGAGAATGTTTTCCTCCTTTGTTTCTCTGGAGATGCCTGTGGTTTGCCACGGACCACATGTCACTGATTGCAGTTCTTTGTTGTTCCCGAATGAACCCATTTTGCTGGTAAAATAACTGGCTGTTTGTTTTAGGTCAACATGCTACAACACAGATGAGCCGTGAGGACACTGTGCTAAGTAAAATAAGCGAGACATGAAAAGGAAAATGCTGTATGATTCCACTTACATGAGGTACTTGGAGTAGTCAAAGTCATAGAGACAGAAAGTAGAATGATAGGTGCCAGGGTTTGGGAAAAGGTGGAATGTGGAGTTATTGTTTAAGGGGTATAGAGTTTCTTGGGTATTGCAAGATGAAAAGAATCCTGGAGATGGATGATGGCGATGATTGCACAACAATAAGAATGTGCTTAATACCACTGAACTGTGCATTTAAAACTGGTTACGATGGTAAATTTTATATTTATTTTACCTCAATAAAAAATATTAAAAAAGACACTGTAACAGAAATGAAGAATGCCTTTGATGGGCTCATCAATAGACTGGACCCAGCAGAGGACAGAATGAGCGAGCTTGAAGATTCATCGACAGAAACTTCCAAAACTGAAATGTAAAGAGAACAAAGACAGAAAAAGAAATGTGGGACAAGTGCAAAAGGTGAAACATTCAGTAGTGGAATTCCAGAAGGGGAAGAAAGAGAGACAGGAACAGAAGAAATATTTGAGGTGATAATGGCTGAGAACATCCCCAAATTCACGACATCAAACCACAGATTCAGGAAGCTCAGAGAACACCAAGTAGGATACAAAACAAACAAAAAATCTGCAGCCAGACATATATTCAAACTGCAGAAAATCAAAGAGGAAGAAAACTTGAAAGAAGCCAGAGGGAACCAAAAGTGTGAGAGGAATCCCTTCTGTTATTTCTCTTGTCAACTTAAAAAGTCAATTTGCCTGTTATTTTATCTCAAAATGAGTTTATTCAAGAATGGCCAAAATAATTGCAATTTGGGATGTGCATGCTATGGAAAACCACAGGCAAATTCAGAAAAGAAAGGAGGGGAGGTGCTTTTGTAGAGAAAAAGGGGGAGTATGGAAGGGCTGTTCTGGAGGAAGGTCCTTTGGGGGGAAGTTACAGTTCAGAGTGGCATATCTTCTCATTGGCTGGGCTGTTGCTGCATGAGTAGAGAAATCTTCCTTCAGTGGTAAAGTAGTTTTACTGCCTGTCCAAGATGCAGGCATCCCCCTCTTCCTTTTTGGTGTCATGGAGGACATATCATAGGGCATAAGATCTCCCCCTACAGGCCTTCCTGACTCCAATTCAATATAGTTCAGGTTTTTTTAAATTAATTTCCATATTCTCTCTCTATGCTCCTGCCACTTGGCCAGTGAGTCAGACCCATTCGAGGGAAGTGCACAGCAGTGTCAGGAGACTAGAGACCCATCTCCTAGCTAGAGGACTACAAGGGAGTCCCCTGGGGGCCAGAGAGTGTGTTGAAGGCATTTTGTTCCAAACAAAAGCGTCCATGACCAGTGTCGATGACGTGTGGTGCAGCTGTTCTGAGCGGAAAGTGCCAGAGCTGGGCCCACCCCAGGGTGTGTCATAGTCAGTGCTGTCAGGTGTGCTCCCAGGCTCAGCAGTCGTTTGGATTCCATCACTTGCAGCAGCTTGCAAAGGCAGCATGGTGAGTTTTCCTTCAGGAAGAGGGTAAAGCTTCCAGGAGCAGTTCTGGAAAACCAAGATCAAAAAGCTCTCCCCTGTACCACATATCCCCCGGTGTCTGGTTATGTTTTTCCTTCATCATTCCAAAATCAGTGTGTCCCATTCAGTGATCAAACTTTACATTGCTTCCATAATCCCCTCTTCTCCCCCAGACCCTTTTACCTGAAAGGATTGTATGCAAGAGGGGCAAAGGCATTTTCACAGACAAACATCCTCATACAAGTGAGCCTGAAAGACATGTCATGTTCAGGATGTGGTCAGGATGAAATCCCGACATGTCAGCAACTTTCAAAATAGATTTACATAACCCTTTTCATCCTGATCGCTTATCCAGTGAGGGGTAGAGAAGAGGGCAAGGCCTTTCTGGGGACAGCTCCGTTAACACTCACACTGCCTGGCGCATGCACCAGGAGAAAGGTGAGGGGAAAAGTCAGGCAGTCAGTCCTTGTTGCAAACTGTGACTAACCCGCCTACTCAAAGGCAGAGGAACGTCCTGAGGGGGTCTAAGTGGGATCTGGCTGAAGTACATGGTGGATCCCATTCCCCATGATTGGCCCTCCTCTCATGTACAACTTGCACAGGCATCCCAAGTTAGGAGTGCAATCACCCACCTCAGAAATGCAGTGCCCATGAGCGGCTCCATCTCACTTGTTCCCATCCGATATCAAGCCCTTCATCGCGGGCATCTGCAAAAGACCCAGACGGTGCAGGGCAGCACTCAAGATACTTTAACAGATTTGGAGCCCACAGAGGGGCGTCCCAAATCTGCAACAGTTCCAGAGTCCAAGACCTGTTCATCGAGCTTGGCCTGCTTTCCATTCAGCACAACTCGTGTTGAGGCTATAACAGCCCATCGTGGACAGTTTTAGCTTTTATCTTAAAGTTGGTCAATTAGGGTTGGTGGGTTTGGGGTCCAAAAGGAGTCAGTGGCTTTTCTGCAGCAGCAGGAAAGCCGAGAC